>NC_056735.1:299864366-299971866 GCF_019279795.1 Protopterus annectens
TGCTTGTCTAATTTACAGATAATTAAGAACCATTTTTAATAAGTCATGACAAAAATATTATTAGCTTCCCTTAAATGAAACATACAGCATTTAAAATAGTATATGATCTGAAGGGTTGCTTATAGAATTGCTTACTTAGGAACTAATACCCACTTTATATTTGAAGTAGAAAATAGCTGCTGTATACATATAACTGAATTTAAAGCTGTTTAATCATATAAACTGCAGTTACCTACTAAAGTGAAACATACACATTGAGTGACATCTCATACTTTCTTGTTATAAAAAGGAAAAGACATTAACAGTGCTTAATTAAAACTGCTTAAATGGTATACTAAAATAAATGACAGATAAACATCTTCACCTAGTTGTCGAAGCAACTCACTGTAATCATTAACTACAATAATGTTAGAGAATCCCATTTCTACCTCCAACCTGCCCAACCAAACTTTACTTGCTACTGACCACCTTCACTGCACCTGGAACCTGCTTCATACCTGATTGTCTCTGCAACCTCTTCCTATACCGGCTCTAAATCCTCCTTTGTCCTCCCTCTTACTCTGTCCTTTGTACCTCTCTACAATCTCTAAGCTCTCATATAACCCGGACGCACCATCCCTTAACATTCTATCCCTTCCTCCTCTCTTTCATTACATACTCTGTGACGTAATACTACTGACTTGCATACCTCCTCTGTTTACCTGCCCCCACCCTTCTTCCCCCACATCACTTCCTGCCCTAAGGGCATTTAGGAAGGAAGCCCCTCGTGGCGCCATCTTTATTACCCCTGTTCTTGCCCTGGCTGCTGAGTATCCCTGATACCAGAGGATTGTTTGTCATCTCCCTTCCTCCTATCCTGCACTAAAGAACCTGCCTGGTCTTTAAGGACCCCTTTAATCATTTCCCAGCCACTCTAAAGCCTGGCCAAAGTTTCTGCTGCCCAGTGATTTGTTTTCTGACCTGATCCTAATGGACTGGAAACTCCCTTCCTCCTATCCTGCACTAAAGAACCTGCCTGGTCTTTAAGGACCCTTTTAATCATTTCCCATCCACTCTAAAGCCTGGCCAAAGTTTCTGCTGCCCAGTGATTTGTTTTCTGACCTGATCCTAATGAACTGGAAACTCCCTTCCTCCTATCCTGCACTAAAGAACCTGCCTGGTCTTTAAGGACCCCTTTAATCATTTCCCAGCCACTCTAAAGCCTGGCCAAAGTTTCTGCTGCCCAGTGATTTGTTTTCTGACCTGATCCTAATGGACTGGAAACTCCCTTCCTCCTATCCTGCACTAAAGAACCCGCCTGGTCTTTAAGGACCCCTTTAATCATTTCCCAGTCACTCTAAAGCCTGGCCAAAGTTTCTGCTGCCCAGTGATTTGTTTTCTGACCTGATCCTAATGGACTGGAAACTCCCTTCCTCCTATCCTGCACTAAAGAACCTGCCTGGTCTTTAAGGACCCCTTTAATCATTTCCCAGCCACTTTAAAGCCTGGCCAAAGTTTCTTCTGCCCAGTGATTTGTTTTCTGACCTGATCCTAATGGACTGGAAACTCCCTTCCTCCTATCCTGCACTAAAGAACCTGCCTGGTCTTTAAGGACCCCTTTAATCATTTCCCAGCCACTCTAAAGCCTGGCCAAAGTTTCTTCTGCCCAGTGATTTGTTTTCTGACCTGATCCTAATGGACTGGAAACTCCCTTCCTCCTATCCTGCACTAAAGAACCTGCCTGGTCTTTAAGGACCCCTTTAATCATTTCCCAGCCACTCTAAAGCCTGGCCAAAGTTTCTGCTGCCCAGTGATTTGTTTTCTGACCTGATCCTAATGGACTGGAAACTCTCTTCCTCCTAACCTGCACTAAAGAACCTGCCTGGTCTTTAAGGACCCCTTTAATCATTTCCCAGCCACTCTAAAGCCTGGCCAAAGTTTCTGCTGCCCAGTGATTTGTTTTCTGACCTGATCCTAACGGACTAGAAACTCCCTTCCTCCTATCCTGCACTAAAGAACCTGCCTGGTCTTTAAGGACCCCCTTTAATCATTTCCCAGCCACTCTAAAGCCTGGCCAAAGTTTCTGCTGCCCAGTGATTCTTTTTCTGACCTGATCCTAACGGACTGGAAACTCTCTTCCTCCTATCCTGCACTAAAGAACCTGCCTGGTCTTTAAGGACCCCTTTAATCATTTCCCAGCCACTCTAAAGCCTAGCCAAAGTTTCTGCTGCCCAGTGATTTGTTTTCTGACCTGATCCTAATGGACTGGAAAGTATGTCACAACCTAGTCATAGTTCTCTATGTGTATATGCTTAATTTTACACTGTACTGTATATAGGTGGCTGACTGTTTCTGTGCAATTTCTGTCCTGTTTCACACAGAGATAGTATTTAAGCCACTGAGTCAGGTTACCAGCAGCCATACCCCCTCACTATCTGTGTTTCTACTGCCCTTTTCCCATACCCCTATATACCCATTACCTTTCGCTCCCCCACACAGTTACCTTTATTGTAGTTACCTTGTTGCATTCTGCTTTGTGCCCACTAGGTGGTGCTCCTAGGTAACCTCAGGCTATTACTTCTCCCCCCACTCTTTCCTAACATCTTCTCTGGATCTTGTCTCTGACTGCTCCCCTTGACTAGCTGCTAAACCTCCTGCATTTGTGTTATTGCTATTATCCCTTTCCCTTTACACCCATAGCTCCATTATATCTCTTCTATCTCCTCTAACTCCTCTACCCATTTCTACCTCCAACCTGCCCAACCAAACTCTACTTGCTACTGACCACCTTCACTGCACCTGGAACCTGCTTCATACCTGATTGTCTCTGCAACCTCTTCCTATACCGGCTGTAACCCGCTCCGTTCGCCCTGTGGGCTCACTCCGCTCCCCTACCCTACCCCCAATTCCCACCCACCCCTAGTGGTCCTAAACTTATACTTCACTAACCACTCCCCTCTTATTCTCACCCTATCACAAACCTCATCATTAGGCCTCTCCCCTATCTCTTTCTTTCCTAATTAGTACTAATTACCTCTCTTTTGAACTACTCCCTCACATTTTCTAATCACTCTCTGTACTACTTCCCAATTCTACCTCCTTTATAACCACTACTTATTTCTTATTTGCATAATTTACACCCTGGTCTATCTCCTGAAACACACTCTCATATTTTTTACTTTACCTACTCACACAAACTACTCACAACTCATAACTACTTATTACAATGGCCCCAGCACACAAAACTATTTTCACAAACATACTGCTCTTTACTACCATGATAGCCTCTCTTACTATACCTTACTCACTCACCTTCTTTGAAAATCTTTCTCTACCTGAACAAAGCCATAACTTCCAACAAACTTTTACATCTTCTTTCATCTATTCCCTTAAACATAGTAATATAACCTGTACCTCTAATTATATACTACCAAAATATCACAGAGCAACCCATGTTACTTACTTCACTTTCAAAAATAATTTTAATAATTTCTACAAAATCCATAAATTTCTACTATATCCCCAGCAACACCCCCTCCTAGATGGTGACATTCATCCAAACCCTGGCCCCAATACTGACTATACCTATAACCTTAATAATATAACATTGCCTGTGAATTCTACATTAACTAAACCACCTAACTCTCTCCTGATAGCTCACCTTAACATTAGAAGCATCAACAATAAAATTTCCCACCTGCATGCACTCCTTGAGGTGCACTCATTTGATATTCTATGTCTTACAGAAACTTGGCTAAAACCAACTACTCTAGACCAGGAAATTAGCCTTCCTGGCTATAACATCCTCAGATGTGACCGTAAAACCAAAAAAGGTGGAGGTATAGCCATTCTCTATAAATCTACTCTCCAAATTTCTCCTTTTAATGTGCTACCATCATTAGATACCAAATCTGAAATCCTGCCTATCAAACTCCAAAGCAATAACTCCAAATCTATCTATCTAATTTGTATCTATTTCCCCCCTGGTAACAATACCAATACTCTTGAAAATGTACTTAGTTACCTCTCTACCCAATTACCACAGGAGACCATTGTACTGGGTGACCTTAACATTGACTGGTAATAAAAATAAAAACCATCGACCACACGACAAGTAGAAACGACAATAAGGCACAGACCAGGAAACTTAAAGCAGAAAATATTTAATCCAATAAAAGCACACTGACTGAGCGCTTTCACCAGTAACACTGGCTTCTTCAGAGTCGTATACACACACACCCAGCAAAGCTTCCTTTAAAGTACTTAATAAAATTCAATTATTCAATTAATCAATTCATTTATTACCATCACTTTGAAATTCAATTACTGTTTTTTTCTCTCTCTTTCTTCTCATACATTCAATCATAACTTAAAATGTTTTAAAATATTTGAAATGTTTTAAATCCATTCCAAATCGTAATTTGGTGCATTTTTAATAAAAAATCCTATAATTGTGATATCTTCTTAAACACTACCTATTCAATATTTACCATTCCAAAAAAGATTTTTTATATATGCAGACATAACATGTGTAATGTGTAATATGTGTAAATATATATACATATCTCAATGTATATTTTAGATGTATGTTTTTGAATGTATATTTTTAAAACCACATACCCCAATACAAAACATTTGATTATTTTAAGTAATAAATTTTATATAAAAATGATAAAGTAATGAAATAAAATAATAAAATAAAATAAAACTAAACATTTTATTTTATTGTCTCTATCAAGAGTGTATCAACTATTGTATATTATTAATAATTAATAGTATAGTACCAAAATCAAATAATTTGTGCCTTATATTTCAACAAAGGTTTTAAGGAAATACATTCATTAAGCCCTGAAAATTTCGTGGCATTCAATCTAATTTGCCACTCCATTTCACGTAGTGCTACACTATTGTTGATGTCACAATTCATGTCTGATTTAACCCTGTCAACTATAAAAAATAAAAACTTTTTAAATTCATGACAGTCTTTAGAATGTAAATAAAGAGCATTGTATTCATCTTTCCTTCTAATGGAACTACAATGTTCCCTTATTCTTTCTTTTAAACTTCTCGTAGTCATGCCCACGTAAAATGCTTCACACGACATGCATGAAGCAACGTAGACACAGTTTCTAGTGGTGCAATTACATAAACCGGGGCAGGCAATGGTACGTTTAAAACCAGCTACACTCAAATACGTCCCCTCAGCAATGTATCTACATGTTTTACATCTACCACACTTATTCATAAGTGATCTTTTGTATCCATTGTTGGTTTTCTCAAGTATGTCCTTCAAGTGTGACCCCTACTATATGTTATAACTGGTACTTTACCCAGTATTGCTCTTGTTTCTCTATTCAAAAAGTGTTCCCAAAGACTCCTAAAGTTGGCACATAATTCAGGTGCTCTATCATTATATTTAAGTACAAACATTGGGGCACCTTGCCCTGGGCTAATGTTTGTTCGCTCATTGTTAACATCCTCTACCAAGGTTTTAACACCTCTAGCTTTCAAGATTGGTATAAATTTGTTCCTTCTCTTCCTATATACCTCTCTTTTAATCTTCGTTAACAATCCTATAGGGTAACCCCTTTCCAGGAACATACCTATAAGTGTGTAAATCTCTGCCCTAAATGTAACATCATCACTGATTAGTCTTGATAGACGAACCATTTGGCCCTTGACTAAACCTCTCCTTTGATGCATCGGGTGACAACTTGTGTAGTGCAACATTGAGTTGGCATAACTCGGTTTCCTATATATAGTACTGTTTAACTCAACTTCCTCTTTCAAGATCTTTATATCCAAGTAATTGGCAACATCTCTATTCCAATTGTAAGTAAACTTAAGAAAACTAGATGTCTCATTTAAATATGAAACAAAGTCCATAGCACTTTGTTCATCACCCTTCCATAAAATTAACAAATCATTGAGGAATCTATTATACAGAATAATGTTGTCATAATATCTAGATCCAAAGATGTACTCCTTTTCCCATGCCAATAAAACCAGGTTCGCAAAAACCGGGGCACACCAGGCACCCATTGCTACCCCAGTTAACTGTTGATACATTTCTCCTTCAAATAAAATGTAATTGTTCTTTAAAATGTACTCCATTAAGTCATAACAAAGCTCTAATTTTCCTGCATCAAAACTCGGACTAGCCAACAGACTGTCATAAAATAAATCAAGACCTTGTTGGTGTGGGATCACTGAAAATAAGTTTATGACGTCAATAGTCAAAAAACCAAAACTGTTCATGTTCAAACAGTCTACTTCTCTTAATCTCTCAAGACAGTGCCATGAGTCTTTAAGGATGTGACCTGCATCCACTAATGCTTTCTTACACTGTGTATCTACATAAGCTGCCAAGGGTTCGGTCTTAGACCCTTTGGCTGAAACTATTGGCCGAAATTGTAAATGCTCTGTCCCTTTATGTACCTTAGGTATCCCAAATAGTCTTGCCATTTTGGGATATTTAACCGAAAGGTAATCAAATTCTATCTCGTTGATCATCCCTTGATATAAAGCGTCAAGCAAATACAAATCAATTTTACGATATGCTCTATTGACCTCATTCATTGTGACCCTATTGTATGTTTTTTCATCACTCAAAATTTTCATTATTTGACAACTATAGTCAAAATTGTTCATTACAACCATCCCCCCACCCTTATCAGGTCTCATACACCTATATTGTTTAGATGTAGTAAATTTGTTAAGCACCATTCTTTCATCTTTAGTCAAGTTATCTTTATTTCTTGATTTCTGAGAACAAATTTTCCTAAATTCATATTCCACCAGGTGTTCAAAAGCACTAAGTTCCATATTGGGTGGTGGTATGAATGTACTTTTCCTTCTCAATATCCTAGATTCCTGTCCATTGACTTATGCTATATCCCTTGATTGCACTGTGTGAAAGTATAATTGTAAATTTAACTTTCTCATATACAGTTTCAAACTGATTAATAACTGTGTTATATCAAGGTTGAAATTAGGCACAAATGTATTACCTCTACTAAATAAATCAAAATATGCTTCGTTGATCTCTAAATCAGTGTAATTATAAATAATAAATCCTTTCTCTTTAATAACTTCATGTTTCATACCCATGGCTGTTTCCAGAATGTTTCCAACCAACTTATCCGATTCAAAGTGATCACTAACACCATAAAAATAGCCCTTTTCACTTTCGTCGTCATTACACCTAAACCAATCAAATTCGCCATCTGATCTTAAAAAATAATGATCTAGGCTGCACAATGTCTGAACACTATTTGTAGCTCCAACCTGCCCTACATTTGTAGGTATTAAGACATCTGTGTCCAATACATTGTCCGAATGAAATGGACCAATTGAATGTGGTAGAGTGTCCTTTACCATATTCACTTCATTATTATAAACGGCCTCGTGTTGAACTAGTTGTATTGGGGCTTTTGTAGCTATTACAATTTCATTACTATCTTTAATACATGTTGTTCCATCCACACTACAAATGCTGTTACTATCAAAAATGAATGCATCAATATCATTATATAATGTAAACTCAACAGAATAGTCAATGTTCAACAGTCTTCCTGCTGATTCCTCCCCCTCCTCCTGGGGCTTGGGTATTGCATTCTGCCGTTCTGCGGCCCCTTGCTCTGTATTCTTTCCGACCTGCGGAGTACCACCGGCGGGTCTAAAAAAACTTCCTCATCCTGATAATTCTCAATAACATCTTGTGGTGAGTTAATCGAAGTCATCCTATAATTTGTTCTTGTCATAGGATGTGTTTTGTGATGCCCCGGGGGATATACAGTCTTATTCCTGTAATCTGCACTATCTCTAGCCAGTTTTTTATTTTTTAGGGCTATGTTTTTACTAACAAACAGATCAATGTTATTGATTACTCTATTGTAATGGTTCTTATGTAGAAAAAACAGTAAGTCCATTGATATACTAGAATCAAGTTTAGTTATTTCTTCACGCAAACTTTTGATCTTAATTTCGTTATTGCGCAAAATAATATCAAGTAATTCCATACCTGTCCTTTGAAAAAGGTCTGTTAGTTCCTGGTAAGCCTCCGACTCAAGGTCTACACCCATCGGAAGCTTCCAAATGCGAAGACCCTTAGGTATCTGGTGTAATTCCTTAGATTTCTTCAAAAATGCGCTGTCAAGCTGTATTGCCCTATATTTTGTACAAAGTTTTTCGTATTTAAAGATCTGCTCTTTGAACGTTAAAACTGGCTGGTTCGTGTTACTTCTCTGGTCTCCGGCAGTCGCATCAGGTTGCACGTCAATCACCAGGGCCTCAAACCAGGAAGACAAATCTCGTTGCTGGGTTGTGTTAGTTGAAAATTTTTTTTTTTTTTAACATTGACTGGTCCACCTGTAGTTCCCCTAAACCTACTAATCACGTAAATCTCTTTGGATTTTCACAATTAATAACCACTCCTACTAGAATCCACAAACCTAGTAGTAAGGAAACTACTCTTGACTGGATCCTTATTAACAGCCACCCTGAAATCTATACTCCAGGAACCCTACCCGATTATATCAGCGACCATATGCTTACCTACATTACTAGACAAAAAGTCCACATCCCAAATAACCTTAATCTTAAAACCTCCAAATCAAAAAAACTCTTTAATCCAGATAGCTTCCTAAATGGACTGCAAGCTTGTGACTGGTCACCACTGACCCATCTTGAACTCGATGAGGCTGTAACCTACTTTAACAATACCTTTCTTCAAATCCTAGATTTCCATGCACCTTATTGCTCTATTAGAATAAGAATCAAATCTGCCCCATGGCTCACAAAACAAACTATGCAAAAGATGCTCCTCAGAAATAAAATCTGGGCTAAATGGAGAGCCACCAAATGTCCATCAGATCACCTCCACTTTAAACAGTTAAGAAATGCCACCAAGAACGATATTCTTAAAGACAAAAAAAACTTCTACCTTCATCTCCAACAAACTAGCCAACATACTCCACAAAAAGTTTGGTCAGGGATAAACAAACTTCTTCCGTCAGGTCACTCTACTAGTCCGGCTCCAGCAGGTTTTAATCACAATAACTCCAACCAGATCCCCAAAGCCTTTAATAACTACTTTACAGAAGCCATTCAAACACTAGCCAACTCTTTACCACCTTTTACTGCTTCCCTACTAAACACCTCCAAGACTTCATCTCCTACCTTTCAAATACAACCTGTACCTACATCTTTCATCTGTAAGCTACTTCAAAAACTGAAACCTTGCACCCTTCTGCTGACAGTCTCCCATCTGAATACCTACAAATTGCCGCAAAAGCCATAGGCTATCCCATCTCTCTCCTTATTAACAGAACTATCTCAGAAGGCAAAATCCCTACCATATGGAAAGTATCCCACATCATCCCTTTACATAAAGGTGGTTCTTCTATTGAGCTTTCTAACTATCGACCTATTGCCTTACTCTCCCCATTACCTAAGATAATGGAAAAATGTACTCACAAACAATTACTTAACCACCTACTACAATATAACCTACTAGCTAACTGCCAACATGGCTTCAGACCATTCCATAGCACAACAACTGCCCTACTATCCTTCACCAACTCTATAAATAAAAATCGTAACAATAACTCTTTTTCCTCTGCACTTTTTATTGACCTGTCAAAAGCCTTTGATATGGTTAACCATAACCTACTTCTAGATAAACTAAAGGCCTATTCTCTTGATCCACAAGCATTAAAATGGTTTAGGTCGTATCTGGAAAATAGACAGCAAGCAGTTCTTTGGGATAACAATCTGTCTACATTACTTCCAGTAAATATTGGGGTACCCCAAGGCTCTATCTTAGGTCCCCTTCTTTTTTCCTTATTTATTAATGATCTGCACATGAACATACCTCAAGCCACCTGCATTCAATATGCAGATGACTCCACCTTAATCTGTACAGCTAAGAACATAGCCTCTCTCCAGTCCCTCACCCAAACTGTTTTTCAGAATGTTGAAAACTGGTTCATGCAACACTACCTCCTCCTAAACCCCCAAAAAACAAAACTACTGCTATTTCCTCCAACTCTTAAATCACCTAATGCATTCTTCTCTATAACCTCTAACAATGCTACCAACATATCCCCAGATACTACAACCCGCCTACTAGGTGTAACAATTGATAATCGTCTCAACTATGATGACCACATCAACTCCACCATAAAATCAGTTAACAAAAAACTTGGTACCCTCTTTAGAATTAAATCCTTCCTTACCCCTTCTGCCAGGAAAACTATTGCCCAGACCCACCTAATTTCGACCCTTTTCTATGCCTCTGCTATATATACTAACCTATCTAAAAACAACCTCTCCAAACTTTCCACCTGTTATAATAACATAGCTAGATTCATCACATGCTCCCCCTTTAAAACTCACCACTGCCTCAACCTCAAAAAACTTGAATGGCTAGAACTGCAGAACCATATACTCTATCAACAATTACTTATCACTCAAAAGACCCTATATGACCCCAACAACACACCTATCCTCACTAATATGATTATACCATACAGAAATCTGACTACACTATGCTCTGCTAATAAGCTCCTAGTTTCCTCGATTAAATCCAACAACAAAGCTGGTGACTCTCTCTTCACAAATACAGCAGGTAAAAACTGGAATCAGCTTCCTTCTGAATTATCAACCCTTGCTTCCACTTCTTTATTTATAAAACATCTTAAAGAATATCTTAAAACTCATTGGCTTTGTCCTTGTGCTAACCCAGACTGATATATTTTTCCTCTTCCTGCTCTTACCCCTATTCCTACTTCTCTAACCTATTGCCTCCAAATCTTGTTACTACTCTTTTCTTCATAGTAAGAGAATAAAATATAAGGGCTTTACTCTCTTATTTGGTATTGCTCATACCTACTATTGTGTTTAGTACAATTTTTTAGTATAATTTTTAGTATAACCTTTATTGCTTAAAATTTTATTATTATAATTTTTCTTTTGACCAATGCTACCTCTGCATTATGATTTTCAATGTCTTTTATATATTGTTAACTTTGTCACTGTTCATGCGTGGAGCTTTTCTCCCCGGGTTAGACTAGCCCGGTCAACAAATGTAAAATAATAAAATAAATAAAGCTATTTCACTAGAACTAATAGTAAAACCTAAAATCTGCCTATCTTCCTAGTGCATAGATTTAGATAAATATGTTACTGTTCTGTTTAATAAAATGATTTATGATGTGATGGATTAGAGGAGGGGGAGTGACTGCAGTTGCTATGGATGTGAGTTTTGATGTTGTTTAACAGTGGAGAGATTGTGAAGTTTTAAATGATTTTGAAATAGTCTCTGTTCATAAATGAAATGTTCATGTTCAACATGAAAGATATGAAAATTGTTTATACTGATGAGTTGTCCCTATATGAGGTACTTATGTGGTAGTTAGATATGAAGCACCTCTCGCCATAGCTTTAGATTTTTTACTTCATTTAGAACACATGAAACTTTCAATGGTAAACATCTAGAGTTCATTTTGAATTCCCACCTAAACAAAAGAACAGAGCTGTTCATGTTCAGGGACTCTGACTGACAGGCAGTGTTAGAAGGTTAATTTGAATAAAGGATGGAACCTTTTAAATATGCATTTGTTCAAATTTCACTGCAACTATAGGTAGACATACAACTGGCATTGAAGAAGGGAAACAATCATAATGTTACACATACTGTGAAATACCTTTGAATATATTTAGAAGTAAATATATTTGAGAGCAAGCATTTGAAGTTTAATAGTAGTTGTCAATGAATGGTAGAAAAAAAAAAAATATATATATATATATATATATAAACATAGTGTTTAGAGTTGCATTATTAGAGGCTTGACATACATGATATGAATATGTTGTCAATACTATTTATTTATTTATTTTATTTTACATTTGTTGACCGGGATAGTCCGACTGGATGCATGTCCATTTTCAGCAGAGACCCGGGGAGACAAGCTCCAGGTGAACAAAAACATTAAAAACATGTTACAATTATAATTTTGACAAAGAGTACATAGGCAAACAATAATAAACATGTTCCACAGGTTAGAGTTAAACCCTGGTGAAAGCCAGGGGTAAATTAAACAGTAACTGATTAATAGATTTTACACAATCTAGAAGAGAGTTAGCCAGGCTTGATACAATGGCATAGCCAGTTTAGTGCCAGATGCTGTTTGAGTCTAGTTTTAAATTGACCTAGGGAGGAGAGTAAAGTAATGTCAGCTGGAAGTGAGTTCCAGGATCTGCCTACAGAGATTGCAGAGAGAGAGTCACCAGCTGCATTGTTAATTTTGCTTGTCTGAATTAGTAGTCTGTTAGAGGATCTAAGCAGTCGTGGATTGTGAAAGGGAGTGATAAGATTTTTAAGTACAGGAGTATTATCCGGATTGTAAAGGATTTTATAAGCCATGATCAGTTGGTTATACTGAATTAGACTAAGTAGTTCAAGCCACCCAAGCTGGTTAAGACTGATGCAATGATGTGTCCTAAAAGTCAGCCCAGTGGCAAACCTGGTGATGTGGTTATAGCAGGTTGAGAGTTTAAGTACAGTCTTGTTTATATTAGAGATTATAGGAGATGTGTACAGAAGTGTTGAGAGAAGGTGAGAGCAAGCTATGGCAATTTTAGCTGGAGGGGTTAGGAAAGCTTTTATTCTGTAAAGTGACCCTAGGTTTTTATTGATGGTTTTTGATCGATTGGTTTACATGTAGATCTAATTTTAGATTGTTATCTCTAATGGCACCTTGTAGTTTTGTAGAGGGGTCAGGAGAGATTAATGTGCCATCACTTGCATTTATGGTAAAGGTAAAAGGAGGAGACATTTGTGCTGGTGAAAATAACAGCATTTTAGTTTTTTTTAGGATATAGTATCAAATGACATTCAGAAAGCCAGACTTCTATAGTGTTAATGGTGGACTGGGTAGCAGACCATAAGTCTGGTGGAGATGTGGCAGAGCAGATCAGGGTAGAGTCATCAGTGTATTGGATACAGCTGATGTTTGGGATGAAAGTATACAGGTCATTAATGAAGATAGAAAAGAGTAGGGGCCCTAGTATAGAGCCTTTTGGTACTCCAAGGGTGTTGGGTAGTAGGTTAGAGAGTTTGTTTTGCCAAAGAACAGCTTTCTGTCTCTCATGCAGGTAGGATGTAAACCATTGATGGGCCTTAGTATTTAGACAGAATGTTTGCAGGATGTGTATTAGAAGTTGGTGGTCAACCATGTCAAATGCCTTGGAAAGATCCAAGAAGAGGGCGGAGGATATGTGATTGTTGTTGCAATTATCATTTATAGTGTTGGTAAAAGCTAGTAGGGCTGAAGTAGTGCTGTGGTGTGGATGGCAGCCATGTTGGGTATCTGCCATGAGGTGATTCTGGATTAGGTGGTGCATGAGTTGTCTGTGAATACATTTTTCCATAATCTTTGCAAGTGGAGAGTATGGCTATTGGTCTATAACTGGAGAATTCAGTAGAGCTGCCTTCTTTATGATGTGGGATTACATAGGATATTTTACAGATGGTGGGAATTCTAGCTTCCATTATGGTTTGATTAATTAGTACTGATACAGGGTAGGCAATAGCATCAGCTGATTTTTGAAGGTAGTCAGTGGGGAGTTGATCAGCAGAGAGTGTGGTGGGTTTTAATTTTTTGATCAAGGTATGGATATGTGATGTAGCCACTGGTTGGAAGCTGAATGAGGGTAGGTTTCTAGGGGTGGTACTTTCAGGACCAGGGGAGCTAGGAGGTAGTTGGCTTGCTAGGGCTTGAATTGTCTCAGTAAAGAATTGGTTAAACTATCTGAAACATCCTCAGGGGGTTTATCAATAGTAGCAGCTGGGATGAGGGTAGAAGCTTGTCCAGGATGAAGTAGATTATTCAATCCTGCCCAAACCTTCTGATGGTTGTTTTGATTTACTGTCTGTAAGTTACAGTAGTATTGTTTTTGTCTTGTAAAATGGATTTTTTGGTTTCGTTCCTAGATTGCCTATATTTAATTTGATCTTGGGGGTCTTTAGTAGAACACCACAAAGCCCATAATTTGTTTCTATGGGTAATTTTGAGTCTAGACTCTTTAGAAAGCCATGGTGCAGTTTTTGTTTTTGTTCTTGAATGAGCAGGTGCATGCTAATCTAGGATCTCAAGAAATTTGTTATTAAAGTATGCAACTGCCTCCTCTAAGGGGAAGTGTTTTAGAATAGACCAGTTACATGAGTTACGTTCTTGTTGGAATATGGCAGGGTCAAAGTCTTTTTTGTTTCTAACTTTTCTGAGTAAGGGTTGTTGGGGATTAATGGCTTTGTGCTTAACTATATAAGTGAGAAGATGATTGCTTAGGTCGTTGGGGAGGGTACCAGCAGTGTACAGCTGGGAGTGACTATTTATGAGTACCCAATTGAGTATACTTTCTTTTTGGTTGGGTTTACCTAGCCTGGTAGGGGTGGATATGATTTCATTAAAAGCATGCAGGTTAATATGGGTTGATAGGGATTCTGAGGAACAGGTGCTCCAGTCTATGTTAAAATCCCTGAGTAGTAGGGTTCCTTGGGGGTATTGACATGATAGCCAGTGTAGGGTGTCTTCAAGTGTAGTTATATTGTTACCTGGAGGAATATACATGCAGATGACATTAATGCATTTACTTTTGTTTAGTTGCAATCTAGTTGCAAGAATTTTGGAGTTAGTAATCTGCAGTGAATGTGTTACATCTATGGTCACATTTAACTCAGATTTGTAGAGTATAGCTACCCCTCCCCCTTCCTGGAAACACGATCCAGCCTGAGTATGTTATACCCAGGTGGTAATACTTCCTTGTCTGTAGTGTTAGGTTTTAACCAGGTTTTAGATAGACAGAGAATCTCAAGGGAGTGGACAGCCAGGAGTGCATGCAGTTCATGTACCTTGTTATTAATGCTTCTAATATTGAGATGACAGACTACGAGAGAGTTAGTTGGTCTATTGATTGTAGGATTGTATCTTAGGTTACTAGTAGAGTCTCATACATAAAGCAAAAGAAGCAATAAATGGTATACTTGACAGAAATAACATAGGAGGCTTTAATTTACAGTAACAAACCACTAAATATAAACAAATAATGAAATATGGTTTAAACATTGTAGATCAACTTTTCATGTAGTTTAATATAATCTTACAAAGAGAGAATAGAAGGGTTTGAAAGTACATAAGTCTTATGGTGGGACGCAAATTGTTGTGCAACAGTCTTTCATATTTCATACTATTAGTTGATGAATTTCTAAACTATGCATAGATAATGAGCAATGTAAGCATATCTACTTTAACACCTTAATGAATATATAAAACTGGAGAATGTAAATGTTAAATAAGTTAAGATGTGAAATAATTGTTCTACTATTATATATTAACAAGGCTGTAAAGGATACAGGTTCATCTTTATTTTACTGTTAACAGCATCATATTTGATTGTAGTAGAGAAGAGTTTTTTTTCAGAGTATTGGATGGATGTGTTTGGATGGTTAGACTATTCAAGCAAGGAGTGTTAGACTCCAAGGGAGTAAGCGGAATTTTAAAATCAAATGTTTAATGATAATAATATTTTTAGCTTTTTTCAAAATGCCCACAATAGTAACTATTTTATGTCTAATCAAACCTTCAAATGTTAATGTTCACATGATGATTACTAAGCAGTTGTTTACTAACAGAGTGTCCTTATCTATGAGACGTACATGTACACTTTTGATCAGTTGAACAAATGGCATTTATTAACTGTATTTCCATAAATGTCAATGGATTAAATAATGGATGTAAGAGGAGTAGCTTGAGCAGATATTT
This sequence comes from Protopterus annectens, assembly GCF_019279795.1. NCBI lineage: Eukaryota > Metazoa > Chordata > Ceratodontiformes > Protopteridae > Protopterus > Protopterus annectens. The sequence goes on from NC_056735.1 coordinate 299,880,170, forward strand.
GAAGTTGTTTAATTCTGAAGTAATTTTTTTACAAGAAATACACTTGTTAACAGAAGACATATACAGGCTAAATACTAAACACTACACTATATTATCCAGTTCACAATATAATCAAGAAAGGAGGGGGTGCAATATTCTGAAGAAAATCACTGCCTATGCCTATGGTCATAGAAACATATCAAGATGATAATGGCATGCTTTGTACTGTAACTATAAAGTAAAATAAGAGGATGTTAACTCTTATTAACTTGCAATGGATTCTTGAAATAGGAATTGAAACAGTTGACCAACATCTAAAACAAGTAATTCAAAACTCAAAAGGCAATTTCATTCTAGCAGGAGACTTTAATTGTGTTTTGTCACTGAGTGATAATAACACAATAGGTAAAAGGAGAATATAAGCATCTGCAAATGCATTGTTAAAATTTACTGAATTGTTTCATCTTCAAAACATAAATTAATTTTCAGAACCAAATTGATTATTTTTTACCCATTATTCCCATAGACACAAAGCACAATCCAGAATTGACAGAGTTTATGTATCTGATACACTAGGCAAAGTCAAAACAGTAACCTGTTCACTTTCAGATCACAGTGCAATTACCTTTGAGCTGTTTTTTTTTAAATCTAATAATAATGTTAAAATAAGAAGATTACCAGCATATATAACATATTTAAAATAATTTAAGTATTTTTTTATTAAATAAATCAGTTACTTTATAGAAACTAATAATATAGAAGATGCTTCAGAAATGTATTTATGGGATGCACTAAAAGCATATCTTTCTGATAAAGTCACTAATTGGTTATCAAAAAAAAAAAACAATGTGACAAGAATTACATAAAATACAAGAAAAACTTGATAAGTTAAAATTAGAAAATCAGACAAAACAAAATACAGAAGAGAATAATAAGCTAAACAACAAATACTTGGAAATCTTAAAACATAATACTAAAATCATCCTTGAGAAGTTTAACATGATTAACCTCTCTATCAACCCAAAATATATGTGCAATTTAAACACAAAACCAAAATTACTCAGTAAGTCCAATCACATAAAAAAGCGTAGTCTCATCGGAAGAAAAGAAAAGTAGCAGAAATAGAAGATATTCTAAAGGAATTCAGAGATAATTATAATAAAATCAATCAAAATAGTATATTAATAGATCCAGAAGAAATAATTAAAATATTTATTAAGAAAATAAAAAAATAAACTGTCTGATGACCAAATGCAATTATTTGACCAACTGAGCTCTATGTCTGAACTTCAAACTCACATTTCTAAACTGAAACCTAATAAGTTACCAGGTAATGATGGGATTATATCTAAACTTTATAAGCTGTCACCCAAAAAAGCCCTATACTACTATACAAGTTTTTTTCTATAGTCAAGGACCTAGCTAAAGTCCCTCCTTCCTGGAAATAAACATTTATCTCTCCAGTTTTAAAAACTGACAAAGATCCTACTGAATCCTCATCATACAGGCCAATTTCATGTTTAAATGTAGATTATAAATTGTTCATGGCAATTCAAGCTAATAGATAAAAATATATTCTACCCTTCATGATTGATGAAGATCAAACTGGCTTTATCTTAAACAGAAATACTTATAATAATATTAAAATAATAATCACAATAATTAACTATGCAAAAATAAGAGAACTTAACATTAATGATTCTTGATATTAATAGTGCTTTTGACTCAGTAAACTGGAAATATCTCTTGCTGTTTTTAGAAGAACATAATTTTTCAAGTAACTTTACATATCTTATTAATCTTCTTTATAGAGATTATTTTGCATATGTTAAAACAGGTACTTTTAAATTCTCCTCTGCTTTTTACCCTAATTATGGAACCATTTGCTAATTTTCCTCAGATCAAATAAAGACATAAATGGTATTAACTTGAATGAGAATTCAACTCTAAAATTCAACTGTTTGTGGATGACATCTTACTGACATTGAATGACAATGATAATTCTCCATCTGCAGTTTTCATAGCAATGGATGTATTTCAAAGAAAATCTGGTTTAACATTTAATGATAACAAAACAAAAACCCTACCTCCCTATAAATACAAACAAGAATAGAATCAAAAATATTATTAAATATATTGTCAAAGAGAAGAAAATTAATTATTTAGGAATAATTATAATGGGAAACATTAAAGATATAATAAATTATAATTATACTACCATTATAAACAATATAAAGAATCTAACAGACAAATTAAATAAAATTTTCTTCACATTGGAAGAGAGATTATTTATAATCAAAATGATTATCTTACCAAAACCCTTATATATTATACAATCACTAACATGACCCCCCCGAAAAAAAGTTGTATTAAAGAATTTAAAACTTTAATTTTGAGATTTCTCTGGTATCCCAGTAAACCAAGAATTGCTTTTAACCATCATATGAGAGACTGGGCAGCAGGAGGGGTAGGGCTACCATATCTAGAATTATATTCAATATCATCAATTATAAAAACAATATATCTTTGGGTTAATAACACTTACACAGCTAGATGGAAAAGGTTTTTAGGAACTTTTTTATAAACTATAAACATAATAGATATTCTACTAATTATGTCATACTAAATAACAGTCTAGATTGGTTATTAAAGGATTGCCTTATAGGAAAAAGTCACCAAACAAGGGACTTCTTTTTCATTTCTACTATATTAAACACTTCTAAAATTTTTATATATAGAAAGCTGCTATATAAAGTATGGATCTTCCTTATATTTCCTATGACATATACCTAAACTAACATTGTCACCTCAACATTAGAAATGATCACATTTAAAGAGAAAAATCTGATACATTGGTTTAAATTACTGAAAGATGAAAAGCTACATTCTGTTGATTACATTTATTTATTTCATTTATTTAACATTTGTTTAGTGGGAAGTCTGACTGGGCAAAACTGCCCATTTTCAGTGGAGGCTCAGGGAGAAAAGCTCCACATAATAACAACATAACAGTCAGTATTTTAAACAATAGTGAAACAATCAGGGAAATGATAGTAATTAATCAGATAATAACATATTACAGTTCAAGTTAGTAATAAGGCTAACAGGATCACTTAGTAACACATATTTTGACAGTTTCACTTAGTATCAAGAAATCATTCAGTAGAGTAATGTCTCAGAGATACAACAGCTTAATATACAATGGAGGAGTGTCTCAGATATACCTGTTCGATACTGTAAATTATGCTTAATGTTGTTATACTTACAATCACATGGGATCATTAAGCAAACAGAGATATATTAAAGTGGAGAGTAAGGAGAGACATGGTGAGGATGGAAGCATGTAGCTAGAAGTACAATCCTGCAGACAACATGTAGAAGGGGAAATTAAGCTAATGCAACCAGGGATAAGAGATCATATCCTAAAACTAATTGAATATCTAATATTCTTAATGCAACAAAACACATTGGGACAGGGTCTCTTATCTAAATTATATAGAGTTGTGAGGAAAGAAACAAAACATTGCAATGGCAATTACTGGAACTATTTTACCCAAATTAATAACAGACCTCAGAGTAAAGAAGATAAAAAAATAATCCTAATATATTCTAAACATACAACTTCATCTCTTGGATGGAATCTCTTTACTTGGCATTGTTTGCAAATGATCTTTATTCACACAACATAAAACTGAATTAATGTTCAAGCAGAAACAAGTTTGTTGGACATGTAAACAAGAACTTAAAGTCGATTGCCAACACGTGTTTTTTTGACTGTATTGTCTTAACACCTTATTGGAATAACATTAATATCTTTTATAGGCTTTTTGGAGATACATTTGTTTTTCATAAATCACTAATCTTTTTGAACACTCCTATTCCTATATGTGTTAAAAATGAAATATCACATTTTGTAGTCTATACTATCTATAGTGAGAAATTCAGAATTGGAAGATGGAATCTATACCCTCCTTCAAAGAATTCATAAATATTGCAACTGAAGTCTGTCACCTGAAAATCACTATAATTAAGTCAAGAACAAACAAGATTACCTCTTGCTACAATACATGGACAAAACTTAGAGATCTGCTTGACAAGCAAAAATGACTGCATTTTAGATTTAATGTAATGTATAATAACCTGAATGACTTGATGGTTAATGGACACTCCTGTAAATAGCTGTTTTTTTCTTTTGTGTGTGAGGTTTAGTTGATTTTTTTCATTTATTATGTTCACATATCTCTGTAAATATTGTAGTGATTATTTTACAAATTGAAAATCCAATAAAAACTTTTTTTAGAAAAAAATCACTTATTCTCAATTGTCCTTTTACTGTATTATTTTTAATTTTTCTAGAATGCATACTATCAAAACTCAAATATGAATTATTCTGCAGATCCTTTTTATATATTTTAGTCCCTAACATTCACATTTTTATATACTTCAACATCTAGGAAAACAACTCTATTAAGATCATAAGAAAAGGTGGATTTTAAATAATTGTACAAATACTTTCAAACTTTCTAATCTAGCTCTCCAAATGAAAAACATGTCATCAATAAAATGCTTATATAACACAATACTTTCAAAAAATTCACTGTTAAAAATATATTCTTTCTCCCACACAGCCATGAAAACATTTGCATAACTAGAAGCCATGGCTGCTCTATTGACTTGCTGGAAAAAGAAGCATTAAATTCAAAAAAAATTATAAGTCAGAAATACACAAAGCATTTCCATTAATAAATAAATCAAATTATCTGAAAACAACCTCATACATATTAGTTCCACTCTAACAAAATCAATTCCTACTTTGTTGGGTATCATAGTGCATAAAGACTGAAGGTCCAAAGTGATTAAATAATCAGAATTAATCAGAATCAAACTTTGAAGTCCTTGTCAAAAATCAAAACTATCTTTTCTAAAGGAATGCTCCAGCCCTACTACTTTTTGCAGATGATCGTCCAAGAAAATAGCCATTGTTTCAGTCTTGCTTCCACTACTCACAAAATTTGGTCTTCACTAATTGCTGGATTCTTAACCCACAAAAAACTAGTCATCTCAGCATCTACCATTCCATTGCCAAACCAACTTTCAATAAGAGAATCAATTCTACTGGATGTTTTCTTGATATGTGAGAAAAATAATCTGTTATAAAAACTTTCATCTGACAGCATTGTTTCCATTTTGCTGTTATAAGCATTTCTTTCTAGAACAACTAAAGCATTGCCCTTATCTGCTTTCATAATCAAAATATTCAGATTCTCTAATAATTCCATTTTTATTCTTCTTGGATTTAATTTATTAAATGTATTAATTTTATTTTGTATTTATTCATTTGTTTGTGTTAATTTACTTTTTATTCAACTAAGATTCCATTTTATATATAAAGGTGTATGAAATGGCAGGAATTCTGGGGGGAGGATATGAACCATCAGATATTAATTGATCCTGTCAAATCACGGATTGCATTTACCTTGTATACCATATCACCTAAGCAAAATCATTTGCAATGTTGATGGCTCGAGATACAATACTTTTGAAGTGGTGAGCAGTCATGAACCTCCCCCCAGTACATACACTAGTGCGACTTAATTCCAGGAGTGCACAACTTCTGCTTCTTGATAACTGATTACTCAAATTTCAAAATTGGCAATCTGGGCTTTTGATGAGTTGGTGTCCAAGGTAAGCACCATTTTAGTACTTAATAAATAAGCACCTATACAGGAATGTCTAAAGGTCAGCTCCCATTGTTTTCTCCTGTCTACCTGATGAATCTGGGCATCTTGGGGCAATGCAGCAATTGCCTCATGTACACAGACAACCCTCTCCTCCTACCACCCAACACTACACAACCTGGAGAGATGCACTTATATAGCCAAACTGGAAGCAAAGCTCTCTTCACAAAAGACTGGACTAGACAGTCACGAGGAGAAGGTAAACACTTGCACCACACCACACTCATCACATAGTCCCACAAAACCTACACCACCAAAACACACAAATAGAAGCACAAAGCACATACCTACATTCATGGAGGCTCTCAATAAATATCTGCCCAAACAACCAAGACCACCAAAGCAGAAATGCATGCAACCTCCGCCCCCCAACACAACTCAAATGACACATAGCCCACAAACTCAGAGTGCCACTCAACTACAGCCCATAAGGCATAACATACCCAACACTCTAGTCATAGGTGACCCTATAGTCAGGCACACTGATGTTCCACTCAACAGGCTAAACAAGGAGAAAGTTACTGTCAGCTGCCTGTTGGGTGTCAGGATCTGCCACATAATGCACGCACTCAGGTCACTCCTCAACAAGTACAAATATGACTCTGTCATTGTCCATGTTGGTGTGAATGACCTGAGATGTACCTCCCTGGACTACATGAAAAGAGACATAGAGGAGCTCTCTAATCTTGTAGCCCAGGCTGGTATGACCCTAGCCCTGAGTAGCATCCTGCCATCACCCATAATGATACCACAGTACAAGGACAAAATGATTGTCTTCAACAATTGGCTAAGCTTCTGGTGTCATTTTAAGGGAATCCAGTATCTGTCTGCCTGGGATGACATGATCAACAGACTATGATGCTTTGCCAGAGATGGCCTGCACCTGTCACCCTTGGGATTCTGGATACTAGCAAAGGATCTTGCCACCCCTATAGTGCCTTTTTTAGGCAAGGTTCAAATGATGAATTCATCACCATAACAAGTACAAGCAAGCAAAATCTGAGGGTAATGCTACTCAATGCTAGAAGTCTAAATCTCAAAATGCACTCACTTGAGGCACTCCTTAAAATGGAGAACATCGACATCTGTGCAGTGACAGAGACCTGGTTCAAAGCTCCAGAGAGCACCCCTGCATTACCAGGCTATAATTCATACCACACCTTTAGGCCACCTACCCCGGACCGAAACACTAAAGGCGGAGGTGTGTCCTTATTCATTAAGGATGTCCACACCTCCAAGCTAGTTGCTCAGCATAATGCATCCAAGATTATCCAAGTGCAACAATGGGCAAGACCACAATCCAAATTGTAGCTTGCTACAGACCCCCCACCATGCCCCAGGATTCCCACTCCTCTTTTCTTGATACACTGGAAAATATTAGGGTACAACCCAACACCCTAATAATGGGTGATTTCAACTACCCCACCATTAACTGGGAAAACTACTCATGTACCAACTCTTTTGCTCAACGTTTTCTGGAATTCATAAATTCCAATGCCTTGGATCAACTTATCCACACCCCCACCAGGGGAAGCAGTATCCTAGACCTGGTCATTACCAACATGGGCGACCGGTGTTCCACACCAGAGGTCAATTCCTCGTTGGTCAGATCCGACCACAGGTTAATCACCCTAGATATCCACATCCCACCCCTGCCTCCCATTAGGGAAACAACTGTAAAAAATTTTTCCAGAGCCAACTTCACACTTCTTAAGCCAGAAGTGGCAAACTTCATGACGCCCATGCAGATGGACAATAGAGGTACGACTGCTGAATCCTACAAAAATGCACTTTATAAGAACTTACAGGAGTGCATGGATCATGCTATCCCTAACAGAACAACAATGCTATCCTCCAAAAAAGGAAGTCAATCTGGTGGTCTTCTGCCATAAACAAACTCTACAACTGAAGAAAGAAACTGTTGCAAAAAAGAGTAAAATCGCATGATTGGAGGAACTCCCTGGTCAGCCTCAGTAAGAAGCTGAGATCCCTCATAAAATCCTCCAAAGCTATTTATGAAAACAAAATTGCCACTGATTCTAAAGACAACCACAAAGCATTCTATAGCTATGTCAAGAATCTCAATGGCAACACTCAGATCTGTTCTGAGTTACAGCACAATGGCACTAAATATACAGAACAAAGTGATATTTCCAACATCCTGGCAGATAGGTTCAGTGCTAACTTTAACCCCCTTTCTCCCCATAAAGGGCCCATCTCTATACCTGAAGAATGCAAAGTTCCTGTAATCATGGCTGCACAGGTCTCTCCAAAACCAAGCATCCATGGGACCTGACAACATCCCAGGTTGCATTCTACATGAACTACAGAATGAACTGGCACCCCACCTAAGTACCATGTTCAATCATAGCCTCACCTCAGGCTTTGTGCCCATTGAATGGTGCACTGCGATGGTTATCCCACTCCACAAAGGGGGAGCTATGACAGACCCCAGGAACTACCACCCCATTAGCCTGAGGAGCCTGGTCTCCAAGGCCATAAAATGTATCATCATGTAACTCATAAACAAAGACATTGGTAATCTCCAAACTCTGGACCCCACACAGTTCGGGTTTGTAAAAGGCAGATCATGTCTCCTAAACATGATAGACTTCTTTGAAGCAGTCACCAAAGCCATAGATGAGGGTAAGGTGGTTCACACAGCCTAACTAGATCACGCCAGTGCTTTTGACACCATTCCCCACTATGGAATTATAGATAAACTCACTAAACTAGGTATAAATCCCTATGTCACAAGATGGGTTGTACTCTGGCTTACTGACAGAAACCACACTGTGAAAGTAGCAGACTCCAAATCTGACTTCAGACCAGTGACAAGTGGAGTACCACAGGGTTCAGTCCTGGGTCTTCTCCTGTTTGGTATCTACTTCTCTGAAGTACAGGTTAACATAGAAGGTCTTTGGCTAACTATGTTCGCAGATGACTGCAAACTAGGAGCCATAATCAAAACTCCTAACCATGTGGACATCCTACAAAAGAGCCTTACTGAGAAAGATGCCTGGTGTCAAAGCCATGGCCTCAAGCTCAATGCCAAAAAGTGCACTGTCATCCTCTTTGGTAAAAACTCTGTACCCATGAACTACCACATAAATGGTAGTCTACTTAACACTGAAAGTGTGATAAGAAACCTTGGGACACAGGTGGACAGTAGTCTCTCCTTTGATAATCACATCACCACAGTGGTCAGGAAATCATTCTACATGGCACACCTCATCACAAAAGGTTTCTCATCCAGAAAAAAAGAGATCATTGTTCCCCTCTACTCATCACTCATTAGACCCATTATAGAGTAAAATGCCCCTTTTTGTATGTACCTCACAAGACATCTACAACAACTTGAAAGGCCTCAGAAATACCTCACAAAGAGGATTACTGGCCTCAAACAAATGTCCTATGCAAGCCATCTCAAAAATCTCAAGCTTTACTCCGTCGCATATTGCCTACTCAGAGGCAATCTCTGCCTAACATACAAAGCTATGTCAAACCAGAACTGTTGGATATGCTCCACTTAAAGAAATCCTAATCCCTCCAAGCTACACACTCTAGGGACCTAAACCTTTTCACCACAATAAACAAAACATGCTGGAGGGATAGATTCCTGTCCCAGAGACTTCCCATACTCTGGAACAGACTATCTATCTATGTCAAACAGAGCTCCTCATTAGCACTCTTCAAGAAAAATCTTGATGACTGGATGGGAAATAGGAAATTCACCCTGGGGATCACTTCTGTGGCTCCACTTGACAGGGGCACAGAAAAATAATTTTCTTGGGTGGTGAAAGCCAGGGTACCTTTTTGGCTAGGCTTATATAGGCCCTAGGGCCAATAGCCTAGTACCTACCTATGAACATATGAACCTATGATAGGACATGAACTCTTAATTGGAGCATGAAGTGCTCACAGAAGAGAAAACTATTTTCTGCTAAGTGCATTAATCACAACAGCTAACTTAATAAGCAGAAGGCAAAATCCTTAAATAAGGGTTGTAAGGGTATCAAAATCAGTGTTCAAATTGTGCTTCATTTGAATAAAGTTTTTTGAATGCATACCAAAACCTGTTTTTTTGTCATTATATTCAACCACTCCCTTTATTTCTGTGGACCCCATCCCTTTACATTCTGGGGCAACTTCTAAAGAGTTACTAAGTCAGTATTCATGTCCACACATACAATAAAGACATGTATTACTGTAATTTACTGAATGTGCAGTTTATCCTAATTTTAACCAATGATTCTTTAGTAACTACAATGTTTGAAAATAGGCCACAATCCCCTCACAGACACTTTGACCAATATTATTATACAACAAAATAAGCCTGTCTCTCACCTCACCTCACTTTGGGTGGTGCTGGGTAAACCAACACTCTATTAACAGTCCTTTTTTTGGTTTTAGGCAATAGTATTATTTCTTGTTTTTGATTACTGGTGATTTTTGAAGTACACCCGCTCTGGGTTCATGGAAACTATTTTGAACTTATCTAAATAGTATGCAATCTGGCAAGGTGAGAAAGGACTTCAAATCAGAGTAGGTGAGTGTGAATAAAAACACTACCGTATTGAAAGTTACTACTTACAAAAGCTGAAGTTAAGTTAAAGAACACCCAAAATAGATATTACATTGTGCACTTTGTCTCTTGTTAAGAAATGCATAGTCAAGTGGTTATGCAAACAAATGTATTAGACTAGGATGTCTGTTCCATTCATTGCTGGAGGGGGGGTGAAGTTAGAGATGCAGAAAGCAGTGAAAGAAAGATAACAGGAACAACCTCCACAAATATAATAATAATAATAATAATAATAGTAATGGCATTTATTGCTTTCATGGCACTCTGCATATAGAGAAGATCATTTATTATTTGAGTATGTGCACAAACGTTTCTGACATGAGCCACTGCATGTCTCTCAGAGTTTTGTGTCTAAGGTCATTCTTTCCCACATGAACCACCACCACCATGTCATAGTCATATTTGCTGTGGGAAAGGGGTGATAGGCCACATGTAACATCAGAAATCCTGGCATCAAAAGGCAGTTGATCCAATCCTTGTCTAACCTTGTAAGTGGGGAATCTATATGCCTAAGAATTGTGTCACCAATCACTAAGACACTTTTGTTACTGGAGTGTTTAGGAGTACAAGATTGGGATCAGTCTAACTATTGGTGACTTAATACTAATGAAAGGTCTGCATGAAGAAGAAACACTGGAGAATTTCCACTGATATCTATTCTAACTAATTCTAGGAAGGTTTGGTAGAGATGTTTTAATGGCTTCAGTATATGGCATTTTCATTTTATTTACTTGAGGATGTGGTAGTGGTGGTGGTGGTGGTAGAAGTGCATGAGGCTCACAGTGCATGGCTTTAGTTGAGAGTATTATCTCCAAATTAGTTAAAACTTTGCACCTCTCAGAGAGTTATTTATGTTAAGTAAGATTTCATTATCAGTGAGCATAAGTCAGATAATTCAGTATAGTGGGTACAGGCAGTTTCTACACTGCCGAAGGACACTAAGTGCTAAGAGGTTGGCAGTACAAGGTAAACAAGCTGGCTGACTTTCCATAATGACTGGTGATTCAAACATTAGATGAATAAGTGAACAGGTAAGGAAAATGTGAATAACAGCTTAATTTAATTTAAACATTAGAAAAAAAACAGGCTAAATTACCTGTAAGGACTAAGTAGGTTAATTCTAGTTTGTGGAATACTGCACAAGCTAAACTAGTTGAAAAAGTAGGTGGTTTTCTGGGGAAAAGTACACTGGAATGTGTAGCCACACCTGTAGCCTGTACACAAACCTCTAAGAGACTGCCTATAAATACACATGGTAAAAAATTAATAATAGATAACTCTTTTGTCAGGTATATGGACACCATGCTCAGCAGGCAGGATAAGAATAGGGTGACCATTAGATGTCTTTCTGGAGCCAGGATCCAGGATGTAACAAGGGCTCTTTGATCCCTCCATGCTGACAAATATAATTATGACCTGATAGTGGGATGACCTTAGACCTTGTACCCAGAGGGACATACAGAAGGATATAATTGAGCTTGCAATTCATGTGCATCAAGCAAGAAAGATGCTGGTCTTTAGTGGTATTTTGGCATAACCCAGCATGATACTAAGATTAAAGAAAAGATAATTGGTTTTAATAATTGCATTCTGACTAAAGCTTATACTGTCCCTATAGTGCATTTTGCAGGTAGAATCCAGCTGATGGACATTCCAACCTAGTAAATTCAAATTTAGAACAAATTAATGTTTTACTACTCAATGCCAGGAGATAAAAAAATGAACTTGAAACTCTACTGCAACTTGAGCACATTAATAAGTATGTGTGTTACAGAGACATGGTTTCAGAACAATAAAAGAGCTCTATTTCTGGGTGCAGTGCCTGTTATGCCTTCAGATTTGGCCATTATGGGAAACGATGCTTCTAAATCAAGGGCAGACTTTTTCCTAACAAAGTCAGAAGCAATTTGGGAAGAAATGTACTAGGTGATAAGCAGGAAGAATATTTTTTCTTGTTATTTTTCCCATATAAAACAATCAACATGTTGAAAATGCCCACAGAGTGGCAGAAGTTTTTTGCAATCAACTTCTAGCACAATATCAGTCAAACTACCAACCCTTACACCTGACAACAACTTCTTACTCACAAATGGATTTGTCTTCCCACACAAAATTTTATTCAGGTCAATGAACCAATACAGATGAGCAAGTGGCTAAAAGATCTATCAACTTAAGCATGACCAGGATTTGATAGTTTACATCATAAAGTCTTCAGGCCAACACCACCTTTATATTTATTCCCCTGAAGGCTTACACCCCAAAGTCTTTGGGCCTGCAAAACCTTTATATTTATTCTGCTGAAGGCTTACACTCTATGGTCTTCAGGCCTGTAACACCTTTATGTGTAGTTCCCTGAATGTTTACATCCTAAATTCGTCAGGCCTGCCAGACCGTTATATTTATTCCCTTGAAGACATTTACCCTAAAATCATCAGGCCTGCAACCCCTTTATATGTATTCCCCTGACTCCTTATTTGCACCTTTGTAACATCTGTGTTCTCTGAATTTTGAAAAACTTCCATTGTTACTCAACTCTATGCAACATGTGCTCAGAACAACAGGTAATCCTGTCTGCTAATATGAGCCTTACATCTTCAAAAGGCCCATCAGGAAGTTTATGGTTTGCCATGTCATGACACAGAGGTTGCTAACAGTCTGGAGCAGTAAATAAATGCATGCTTGAGAACTTCTTTGTGTGATTTTCATTACCCTGCCAAAATCATGGCCCAGCACTGAAGACTGCTGGAAGAAATGGGGGTGCATGGCTTAGGCACACTTTCTGTATGGTTTAAGAACTACCTAAACAATATCACTTTTAACATATCAATAGGTTGATCACATCTCATGCTGCACTAGTGTTTTCAGGAATTCCAGTGAAGGCTCACACTGTGAGTCTTTGCTGAGGTTCTTAGTTTTACAGTTGTTATGAATTTGTTAAGGCTATCTACTAGGATCCTTTTTGTTTATTCTTTTTGTTAACATAACCTCATTCAGCCTTTTCAATGTCAGCTCTATTCTGTATGCAATTAACAATCAAGTGTGCTGGTCATCCTGACAGTTTGATAAAGACAATGTTAAGATGAGAAATACCTTTGGTTCACAACGTATCTGACTAGATGAGCCTCGATGTCAAACTTAAAAAAATCCATGCTCATCAAAAGACTCAAAAAAGTATCATTTGATTGCACCATTATAGTCTGCTAAAACGGAATAGTCTAAAGGTTTAAACAATTTAAGTGTCTCAGTTTGGCTCATCCTCTACTTTTCCATAAGATAACGTCTGTGTTTTTTTCCTGAATTTTGACATTATTGTTCCTCTCCATACAATAAATGCTCAGGACAATGTGGAATCTTATAGGGTAATGTTGCTCTTAACAGCAACTGCTAAACAAGTTGTATTCAGTCCTTAACACTTTACACACATTTTAAAAGTTAGTGATTAGAAAAATGCTCTTTACCTTTGGGAAGATAGTGCTTATTCATTTAATCAATCACTTTCTGTAGCTATAATAACTCCATCCCTTATACTTAAAATCTGCAAAGGAACATGGCATTGCTGAATTTGTAAACTGCATATACTGAAACATTGTTTTGACATGAAGGGACATAGGTTTGCCCTCTTCACCAAGGCTGTTCAATCCAGGTGCTGTAATATTTGTGTGTGTGTGTGTGTGTGTGTGTGTGTGTGTGTGTGTGTGTGTGTGTGTGTGTGTGTGTATATACATAGAAGCAAAAACTATTTAGTTATGTGTGCTTCTTTGATAAGAATCCTAACTTGGGTAGGCAACATTCATAACTCACACTTTGATCTATAGACTGCTTAACGTTAGACAGTGCACACCACTGGCTAGAACCTTCTCATGCACGTGACATAATTAGTTTCTACTTTAATCAAGTTTCACCACCTTTCTCCTCCTGCTCATTTACCATTCTTCACTACACATTGGAACATAGGACCAAACATTGTCTGCGTTCAGTGTTAGGCCATGGGGTACTTTACCCTTCTCGAATCATTGTTAAGCTCCCCTTCAGATTCAGAGCCTGTTCTCTTAAAGATTCAATATGTAAGTATTAGGACAGACAGAGTGGCATCATACAGCTGCTACACAGATTGTATTTCTACCCTCTGCCATTTACAGTAAACCTCATTCTTTCTGCAAGTCTTTGTTGTAAACAACTCAGATGTTAAATTTGTAACAGAAATGGCATGTTTTTTATTATGATGATGTAACTGAACTGTTTCAGTTTTATTTGCTTTAATTCTATTTTATTTATCTGAGTAATAGCTGAAAAATAGCAATAAGAGCAAAGGGTATGCCATCACCAAAAAAGGGTGATGTTGTGTTTCATCAGTATCAGTTTTATTTTAGGATTTTAGAATAGAAAATAGAACCAAAAGGAATATGCATGGGCTATGTAATTAGTGCTGGATGAATCATGCTCTGCTTATAGGTTAAAGAAGGAGGATGTTTGTCAGCAACATTTGTGAACCACTGAGTAAGCTCTAAGTGTATCAGTTAGATAGATTAAATGCTGATGTACAAAAGGTTGCAAAGAAAGCTACTGTTTTAAACTGAGTATTTAGTATGTTTTTACCACCTTACAAAAGGTTTTATGGTACTAGTCTCTAGGAATAGATAATTCTTAAATTTATGTTATATTTGCCTTTCCAGACCATGTACATTTATTTCTTCTGGTGTGAATAACTACTAGAGATTGAACTCTGTGCCAATTCCCTTGTAGAACGTCCATGCAAGGTCTTACTTAGTGTGATATGATATTCTTGAAGGATGATCCAGTCTGGATCCTTGCCTCTTGCTGTGAGGTTCCTAACAGGTCACACTTGCCCAGAATGCCAAGAAATAAATGCTCAAAATATTTTGCTCAGTATCATTTATCACGGGTGACCAAGTCCAATCTACCAAATGGAGATGCAGTTTTGAAGTTTGTATAAGACGAAGCAATAAAAGCAATGAGAAAGAAAATACGCTGTTTGAAAATATCTTACAGTAATTCACACTTGTCATTAACACCATAGCTTAGTGAGATATTACAGAAATCTGGGCAGCAAACCTTTAAACTCCTGTTGATGTAAATTTAATTGCAACTCTGAGCAAGACACTTAAATTGATTACTTTTAGTGGGTAACAGCTAGAAAAGCAAATGTATGCCTTGTGGCTCTTAGCTGGTCAAAAGCATTTTAAGTAATCACACTCTAACCATAGTTTCATGTATTTTTGTTCTTTAGGAAACCATTATATTTCAGAAATTAATTTGTAGGAGGGGATTTCTATTGTATATGAATCCCAGGCTTTCAATCACTATGAAAACCAAACAAGTACTTTGTCAGGGTGGTTTTGTAATTGTTTGCTAACTTGCTAACTGATCTTGGGAATCTATGGTGCTTTTGCAATTGCAAGTTATTCTGAAATAATGTAAAGTGTTTAACTTTACTGACAAGCTGCAGGTGCTACTGTGGTGATGTTTTTGGCTCCCATCTCAACCCTTCTGCATTACAAGTATCTGTAAAGTTCAGAGAACTAATGCCTTGAAAAATAGAGACCAATGAAATGCTGCAAAAGGAAAAGCAAACATCTGAAAACTAAGTAGTTAATGCTTTTCCCCAAAGATGATACAGGGTAGCAATGTTAGTTTAGCCTTTAAAGTCTTTGGGAAGAATATTGCTAAACTGATTTATTTGCAGAACTAAATGCTTGCAAAAATAGTAGTTCCAAAATAATAAAAGCATTTATGCATGATTTTATTCCTAAACTATGTTAGCTGTTTGTAGTTATGAAAATGTTATACTTTTCATATTTTAGTTGTAATTTCTTTCAGTTATAGAAAATATTTCCATTACATCATTCTGTTAAATAACACACAAAACACATCATTGCTGCATTTTTAAAGAAGTGTGCATGTTCTAATTGCAAATGATGATTTGCATAGGCAGTTATAGTTTTGCAGAACAGAGGCTGAATTGCAAAACAATGCCACTGAATTGCAGATGTCACTGAAAATTGGTATGTGTGCTAAGTCATGCATTATAAAATATAATATAAAATGTCCTAATTAGCATGTCTGCAACCACAGCCCACTAATCAATATGTATATGGCGAATGGGCAACAGTACAGGTACATTCATTCAGAGTTTAAATCAGAAAAGTACAGCAGAATGCAGCTACAAATACATGACTGTAAGATGTAAATATAACAATACTGCAATGAATATATTTAAGAATATATGCAGGCATGACAGAAAGATATGCGTAGACTGTTACATACAACATGCACACAGAAAGTTACCTATGCCATATGGAATATTGGAGTGCCGGGTATACTTAGACTATGAGGTATCTTTGTGAGTAATACCACTCTGCAATTTGCTACTTTACTATGAGTCATGTGCCTAGATAAATGAGGAAATGAACAATATGCATATTTATGCACAGAATTCTGGGAAAAATGAAAAACATGTATCTCACATATGCCAGTGACATACACCTGCATCTACATCAAACTGTAGTGTATCTGAAGACACACCCACACACACACACACACACACACACACACACACACACACACACACACGCACACACACACACATGCACACATACCATATGAGACAGTGTATGGTACAACAGATATGCCCGTGTATGTATGTGGTATGGGCTGTTGAACTTCATACAGAACATCCAGTGGAACCTGCATGGAAGGAGCATAAGACATGCAAAAGGTACATCACCTGTAGAAGATGCTGTAACCATGAGTGACACCATGGGATATCTTTACAGTCTGACAAAGTCACAATACAAAGATGTAATAAAGCACTGCACAGAGACAACTGATTCAAGTGTATCCTGAAATTTCCAATGCAGTCAAAATCACATCATAGTATTAATCTCCAGATAAACCACACAGTGTGGGGGTAGAGGCAGAAACAATTTGAATTTACTAAAAAAAAAAAAAAAAAAAAAAAAACAGGACTCCATAGTGTCTTGTTTACAATGGCTTAAAGATCTAATTCATTTTAATGCAATCACTATAAATGTATGTGGAAGACATGTAGGAGGTGTGTGCCCCAGAAATGTACGCACCGTTATTCAAAGTGTGTTGCAATATTTGGCTTAGTTTCTGGTGTCATTCTAAGGGGGTGCAATATTTGTTAGCATGCAAGAAGATAGTCAACAGACCATACTGCTTTCCCAGGGATAGTCTGCACCTCTCCCCTCTAGGCATTCAAATATTAGCTAAAACATTGTCTTCCCCTATAGTGACTTTTTTAAGCAAAGCCAAACTGAAAGTACTTCCAACATAGCAAATCAAAACCAAGAAAATCTAAAGGTGTTACTGCTCAATGCAAGGAGTTTAAACAAAGATCTCCACTGCCTAGAAGCTCTCTTCACCCTAGAGAATGCTAACATTTGTGCTGTCACCGACACATGGTTTAAAGCCATGGAGAGCACACTGACAGTGCAAGGTTATAATGCCTTCCACACATTTAGACCAGATGCTACACAGACGGTAACTAAAGGTGGAGGTGTCTCAATTTACATAAAAAAAAATATACCTCAAGGCTGGTCAAACAGGACAATGCACTTGAGCTTCTCCACTTACAAATCACCATAGGCAAAATCTAATACCACTTCCTTGCAAGCTATAGGTCCCCCTCTATGACCCAAGAAACCCATACCATGTATTTAAATGTATTGGAAACACTCATCATCCAACCCAATACCATATTCATGGGTGAGTGTACCCCACTACTAACTGGGAAACATATATGACACCAAATGTACAGACACAGAGATTACTGGATTTTGTAAACACAAACTCCCTGGACCAGAATGTCAAATGCCAACAAAGGATGCAAACATACTGGATCTGGTCCTCACTAATATGAGAGAGTGCTGCACACCCCCTAGTGTAATGCCTTCTCTGGTAAAGTCAGACCACAAAATGGTCTCCTTTGAAGTAAAAAAAGCCTGGAACCCAGCTATCCCTGGAATATTCAGGAACTACTCTAAGACTAACATCCTACTATTAAGTGATACTGGCAAATTTTCAGGCCCCCATAAACCCTGAGAGCACTGCTGCCTATAAAGAACTGTTCACAGAATCACTATACAAGCATGTTAATAGTTGCACAGAGGCAGCTGTACCCACCAGGAAGAAGTACAGAACTAACTCAAAAAACAAGCCACCTTGGTGGAGTCAAAACATTAATAGGTTGTATAACAGAAGGAAGAAAATCTTGGCAAAAATTAGGAGGTGCAGCACCCAGGAAGATAAAACCACTCTCGTCAAACTAAAAAAAAAAAAAACAACTCAGAGGACAAATAAAGTCTAACAAAGACAAATCCGAGGTTAAATTTCGTCTCCCAGGTCAAAGACAACCGCAAGGCATTCTTTAGCTATGTCCAAAGCCTCAAAGGCAATACATAATTGTGTGAAGAGCTCATTGTAAATGGAGCCACATATACTGAGCCAGAAGATATAGAAAACTTACTGGCTGACAAATTTAGCTACAATTTCCCCCTCTTTCCCCCTCAGCCTTACCTCAGGAAATGCCATCAAATATAACTATTCCTGCTATCACTAGGGAACAGATCCTGAATGCTGTCCTAAGACCAAAAACACTGCATCAATGGGCCCAGACAATATCCCAGAATGCCTTCTAAATAGCATGACACATGATCTATCAGGCCCTATGGAATTGCTATTTAACTGTAGCCTCCAAACAGGCTTCATGCCTCATAATTGAAGAACAGTGACAGTTATCCCTCTGCAAAGAAAGAAGGCCAGCTACATACCCTGGAAACTACAGACCCATGTCTCACTATTCTCATATGCAAAGCCATGGAAAGAATAATAATGACATAGGAAACCTTCATCCACCAGACCCAACCCAATTTGGATTCACCAAGGGTAGGTCATGCCTACTCAACCTGATAGACTTCTTTGAGGTTACAATGGATTAGGGCAAAATGCTTCACACTTGACCTGGCCAAGGCATTTGACACAATCCCCTACTCGGGCATTGTTGACAAACTAAACAGGTTAGGTACAAACCCTTAAGTCACCCACTGGATAACCAGCTGGCTCATGGACAGGACCCAGGAAGTTAGAACTGGGGGGGGGGGGAGTCCAACTCTACAAAGAGGCCAGTCACAAGTGGAGTCCCTCAAGGATTGGTCCTGGGAGCACTCCTTTTTGGCATTTACTTCTCTATAGTCAAGGCTAATGTCAATGGCCTCTGACTTACTAAATGTGTAGATGATTCCAAATTAGGAGTTGTCACTGAATCTCACATTGACACAAATGTTCTCAGGAAGGGCTGACATAAACAGACAACTGTTGCCAGGGACTAAAACTAAATGCCAAGCAATGCATAATAGTATTCTCCAGGAAGTTATTCACCGATGGTAACTATCATGTTGACAACCCACCCGTAAGAGTTGACACAGTAGTCAGAGACTTGGGGACACACATAGACAGTAATCTACTATTTGGCCATCACATGTCTACTGTAGTGAGGAAGTCATTCTATGTTGTTCAAATTATAAACAAAAGTATGACATCTAGGTCCAATGAATTCATAGTTTTACTGTATTTACCATTCACCAGACCTATCATTGAGTACAATGCCCCTGTTGGTATGTACCTAACCAGGCATATCCAACAACTGGAACATTCACAGAGACTCATGACTAATACAGGGCATAAGTAACATGTCCTCTGCAGACCTCCTCAAGACACTATCCTTGTATTCTGTCTTTTACAGGCTCTTGAGAGGAGATCTGTGCCTGGCATACAAGGCATTGTCAGACCCTACTCTGATGGACCTCCTGCATATCTGCAAAACAAACAGTGCCAGAATTGCCTGTTCTAAAGACTTAAACCTTCAAGTGATATAAATAGGACTTGCTGGACAGAATGATATGTATCACAGAGACTACCCTGTCTCTGGAACAGGCTCCCCATCCACGTGAAGCACAGTTCCTCCCTAATTAAATTCAAGTGCAACTTGGACAACTGAACAGAGAACAGGAAATTCATCCCTGCTTTGGCAGCTATGTCTTTAATGCACACAGGCAGTCTATAAATGGTTCATCTCCCAGGCCTCTGCTTATAAATGTTTCACCTCCCAAGCCCCTGCTTGCACTTATCAAGGGTACCGGCACTTTTCAGAGATTTTGGATACAAGGCTAGGCTTAAAAAAGCCCTTGTAGCTGTTAGCCCAGTAAACACCTATGAACCTAGGAACCTAGGAAGATGTGTGCCATAGGAATTTGGAAAGATGTATGTAAATGGCAACCATTATCTTGAATGTGAGATGTACACCTGAAGCCAAGAGACAACCACTGGTGTATGTGCCATAACACAGGAACATATGCAATTAATTTTTATCTGTGTTGGGGATATTCTGTCTAAACAACCTAGCAGGGCTGTGACCAATATGCAGCAATCAGCATGAGTACAACAGTGTTATGTAACATGGTGGCAGCTGCCTCCTCCAGAAGGGATACAGGTGTTACATAGAGGGACTAATCATGGGTAGCCATGAGAGAAACAATTGTTTTCTGCACTTTGTCCATACTTCTTGCATAAGTGTCCCACACCTAAAACTATACTGGTGTCAATGGCAGTAAAGGTCACAGTATGGCCACCAGGGCATGCATAAAAGGGACATGTGTGACACAGTAGTGTTTATACACAGTATTACATCTGTCACTCAGGGAGCTGATCACTTAAAGAATCTGACCATTATGTTACTGGAACTGTATCTTTTCAAGTCATGTTGATTTGCCTGAACCTCTGCAAGACCTGTCAGAAAGGACAACAACATGACTGTTAGTAGTACTGCTACAGTTTGCATGACCACCGTTCACAAGTCTGCAACTATGTAGATAGCATTGTCTCTGAAGTCCTGGCATCTATATGTGCACATGTGGTACACATCCTAACCTGCCCAGTGTCTTTCACAGCAAAGTGGACAGAGTGATATTCACTGTGATGGCACAGTTCACATCTGTAAGAAAGCGTGGCTGGACATACTGTTAACAAGACAGTACTGCAGATATGTGCTGCATCAGCATAGATACAAATATGCTGATGTAAGGCTATGGAAAGGATCATTTTGGAATTAATAAACAAAGACATAGTTAACCTACAAACTATCGACCCAATATATTTCAGTTTTGTCAAAGGCAGATACTGCCTACTCAACCTGGTTGACTTGTTAGAGAAGACCACTGAAGAAATGGATAGGAAAAAGTGTTTAAACTGCATATCTGGACCTCACAAAGACATTCAATATCACCTCCCACACAATCATCTTTAATAAGCTCATTCAGTTATATACAAATCCCTGTATAACTCACTGAATAGCAAACTGGCTCACAAATAGCAAGAGGCCTGTCACTAGTGGAGTAACCCAGAGCATAATCCTCAGGCAATGCTGAGGACTTACGGATGACAAAGTTTGCCAATGACTACAAACTCAGTGCCAATATAAACTCTCCCATCGAGAAGGACTATCACAAACAAATAACAGGTGTTAAAACAATTGACTAAAACTAAACACCAAAAAGAACATAACTTTAGCCTTCAGTAAGAAAATGTTACCTGCAACAATATCACATCAACAACAATCCCCTGAAAATTAACCCAGTAGTGAGGGAACTGCAAACATATATAAACAATGAGCTGTTGTTTAACCACTATGTGTCAACTTTTGTTAACACAGTTTATTAGCCAGAGTATGGCATCCAAGTCTAGAAGGTGATCTTTCCATTGCACTCTGCACTCATTAGGCCTATCACTGAATATAAGCCCCATTTGGCATGCGCCTGTCCAACCTTCTGACTCACCTCTATTGAACACATTTTCAAATCAAGGAAATCATGGGACTAAATCACAAAGGCTACCATGACCACCACTAAGCTCTTTCCCTTTTCTCAGAGTCTTGTTGAATGGTTGGCTGGAGGATTCTGCTGCTTGGCAACATGTTCTGTCTCATTTTTGGGACCAAAAGCTGACAATAGTGGATTTGTGTGATACAAGGACACAATGTTGGCATGAATTTAATATTAAGTAAAAAAGAACATTTTTAAATCTAGAAAAGGAATTTCTGCAACATCAAAAGAAGATTTGGTTGGGGGGGCGGAGCCTAATGGCTAACTGAGAGCAGCTTGATTTTGAGCTCTTCATACTCATACTAGAAAATACAGGAAAAACTAAATGTATTTAAAAAATTTTGGGTAAATATCGAAGATGAAGTAATTTATAACAAAATTACCAATTTTGAAGAAAAAATTCGGAAATTTTCCTGTCAAATACTACAGAGGATATTCCAAACTGTTTGAAGATGAGTAACTCCAAGAATTCACACTCAGACTCTATTATAAAAAAAGAGATGCAACAGATATCTGCTACTTTGCTGGACTTATCTCTAAAAATGGACAGATTTACTGAAAATCTAGAAAGTCTTAAAGATAACTGCCAAAAACAAACAGAAGTTTTTAAAGAAATCTTACAACAGCAACAAATAAAAATATCAGACATTGAGACTTCCTTAAGTGATGTTGATGGGAGGTTAAAAGAAAGTGAACTACATACTCAATTTCTGCTACAACAGAACACTTGGTTAATAAATAAAGTTGATGATATAGAGAATAGAGAAAGAAGGACAAACATAAGGATTTTTGGTCTTCCAGAGAAATCCAAAGGTGACGACATTATCTCATTCTTGAACTCTTGGTTTCCTGAAGTTCTCGGACTAAAAGAAGGCTTATCTTATGGGATAGAGAGGACACACAGAGCTATCGGTAAGCCACTTTCTATTTCTTCTAAATCAGCTCCAAGATCCATAGTAGTTAAATTTCTTTCTTTTATGGATAAAGAGCTTATACTGAGATCTGCATGGAGGAAAAGTCCTGTTATGTATAAACAGTCATTATTAAGATTTGATAATGACTATTCAACAAGAGTTCTGGATATAAGGAAGAAAACATGGCCATTAGTAAAACTTTTAAAATAACATAAAATCAAAGCGCAGCTCTCTTATCCAGCCAAAATAAGAATCCAATATAGCAATGACATGAGAACATTCAACAGCATAGAGGAAGCCACATCTTTCATAAAGAATAATAACATAATTCCACTACCTGAAGAAATGGACTGGTTAAATTCATCCTCTTTAAAAAGGGCTCCAGGAAAAAATATTTGGTCGGAGGCAAGAGAAAAAAGAAACAAAAGACTGACAAAAAGAACTCTGATGATACTATTTCTCTCAAAGTATCAACTAAGGTATGATTATAATATATTAAAACTAAACTCTTTAATACACTAGTATAAAGCAGTTCTTTTTTTTCTTTTTTCTTTTCTTACTTAATTGTTTAGTTTAATATAATACTTAAATGTTAGTACTAATTAATAACTTATTAAAGCCCTGAAGTATATACTTATTCTCTATTTACTTATTCTCTAAATACTTATTCTCTATATACTTATTCTCTAAATACTTGAAAACAATAACCAATGAAGTATACTAGACATTCTTTTTATTTTGTCACTAAGCTTTTAATATAAACTGCCCTTTTAAATGGTTTTCTCTATACAACTACTCAGTTGATAAATTAAGGCACTTTCAATGCCTAAATAAATATTATCATTTTTAGTAATCACATTTATGTTAATTTAAAGTACACATTCAAAATTCATTGATTTATTTTGATGTAGAGTATTGTGATAAAAATGTTATACAATAGAATCACTCATGAACATTTTAGATGTATTCAGTATATTACTGTAATATTTGAAAGTAAAAAAAATCCACGAGCCTTCTGCTCAGTTATTTTTAGTTTCCTTATCTAAAAAGTTGTTCACCGCTTCATACATAGCACGTGACATATTTAACTGTACATAGATGTAATTTAAGTTACTGGCCAGAAGATGGCGTGTAAATACACACTATCACAGAGTTTTCTTCTTTAACACTGCTGTTTCTTCTCTATACAAGTATTTGGTTACTAGAATAGTGCAAAATAATAATTTATTTAAAAGTGTACATTCAAAATTCATTGATTTAATTTGATGTTGAGTATTGTGATAAAAATGTTATACAATAGAATCACTCATGAACATTTTAGATGTATTCAGTATATTACTGTATTATTTGAAAGTAAAAAACATCCACGAGCCTTCTGCTCAGTTATTTTTAGTTTCCTTATCTAAAATTTGTCCACCACTTCACACATAGCACGTGATATATTTAACTGTACATAGATGTAATTTAAGTTACAGGCCAGAAGATGGCGTGTAAATACACACTATCACAGAGTTTTCTTCTTTAACACTGCTGTTTCTTCTCTATACAAGTATTTGGTTACTAGAACAGTGCAAAATAACAATTTATTCAAAAGTGCACATTCAAAATTCATTGATTTAGTTTGATGTAGAGTATTGTGATAAAAATGTTATACAATAGAATCACTCATGAACATTTTAGATGTATTCAGTATATTACTGTATTATTTGAAAGTAAAAAAAAAAAAACATCCACGAGCCTTCTGCTCAGTTATTTTTAGTTTCCTTATCTAAAAAGTTGTTCACCGCTTCATACATAGCACACGATATATTTAACAATACATAGATGTAATTTAAGTTACTGGCCAGAAGATTGCATGTAAATACACACTATTGCAGAGTTTTCCTCTCTAACACTGCTGTTTCTTCCCTATACAAGTATTTAGTTACTAGAATAGTGCGCTATCATTGCCTGAATAAATATTGCTGTTCTTGGTGAATGCTTTTATGTAGCTTAGAGGTACACATTTACAATTTGTTAATTTGAATTAATGTAAAGTATATTAATGAAAATATTATAAAATGGAACCACTCGTGAACATTTTGGGAAGCATCTAGAACATTAAAGTATTATCTGAAGGTGGACAGTATTCATAAGCCTTCTGCTTGGCTTTTTCAGTTTTTTTGTCTGAAAAGTTGTTCACCGTCCACATTCATAAGCACACGATATATCCTAGCGTGTTTAGATGCAACTTAAGTTACTGATCACAAGATGGTGTGTAAACACACACTATCGCAGAGTTCTTTCCTTAACTGTTTTGATTACAGTAAAGGAAGCGTTTGCTTCAATTATTCTCACACTTCATATATTCTTTCGTATTTTATTAAAAATTTATGGTTTATTATCAATCTCAGTTAATATCTCATGCAAGTATAGCGTTAGATCTGCTTTGAAGACAATGCTATTATAACAAGAAAGATAGTGAATCATTTAAATACTGTTGTGTCTTAATGGGTGAGTGTCTGGTAAAAGTATAATACATGTGCTCTGTGAACACATCTAACCGACACTGGGTTAGATGAGTTTCTTATAGTTGTTAAGTTGTATAGAAATGGAAGAAGAGGGAAGGAAAAGGGAAGGTGAAGATCCTGAGTGTCAGCTTACTGGGAATTATACTTTCATTTATCTAAAGATTGCTTTATCATACTTGCTATTGTATAAAAGAAGTACTATACGTAAAATGTTTATTATAAATGATTAGTTATGGGACAAGAGTGCTATTGCACCATTTTCAAGGTAGATTTCCTTTGCAAGTATAATTCTAATTTTGACCTTTCTCCTTTCTGTTTTATAGTTTTAACATATAAGTTGAGACCCTTTACTAGTTACCAGACGTTCACTACATTTGTGATAAGCAGAAGTCAATATTCTGATATGTGTGATCTTTAAATTGAACTTAATAGAAATAATCTTATGAATAATAACTTACTAATAACAGAACTACAAAAGATCACATATAAGTAATTTAGGAGTGAAATTTTTTACACATTTTATTAATTTTAGATTGTGGAACTATCAGAGTTATAAAACTGACATTGACTGAAGAATGAGAAAATGCTTTAATGTAAAGCACTATAAATATTGTTTTAATTCTAACTGTTATTATATTAAATCTTATAAATGAATATTATTGTCTGTAAAGACTTTAATTGGTTTTGATAAAGTGGTTAGCTATATGTCAATTAACTTCACTATGCTGATGTAATACCTTATATAGATCTAAAAATATGTAAAAAATCTCTTTTATTTTAAACAGTATCTATCTATCATACTCACTCTACTTATTTTTATTATTAATAACAATGTTAAATATCACTAATGACAATTAATGATCTGACATTTGCTAATATATTATTTACAATTGGTAATTTGCAAAAATTTCATAATATTAATGAAAAATGAACATCTAATATATTGTTAAAGTAATTAACAAATGTCTTATTTAAAATTGTTTGCAATTTGAAATAATATCTCATTTTAGAATCTAATTAGTAATGAACAAAACTTCACAGACTAGGTACATATGTTATTTACATAATAAGTGTATCTTGTTCTCTGGTTTTAGTTTTCATTTTTTTTGAGGAGCTCAATTTAAAGCAACATTTCCTCATTAATGCAACTATTATTATTGAGGGTAAATCTGTTTGAACCTTTAAGTCCAAACAGATTTGAGGTGCTAGACACTTCATGTTTGGGATTTAGAATGGTAAAATCATTAATTGTTTATTCAATTTATGTTAATGCAATGTTTTTCAGCTTTTTCTTTTTTCAGTGGTCCAATTTGAAACTTTTTTTAAGCATAAATAGAAATAAATATATTCATTTCAAAATAACTTTTAAAAAGAGAGGATAAATCTGATACACAAAACACATTAACTTCCAAGGTAAAACAAAATTTCAAGAACAAACAATCCAAAAGTACAAATAAGTACTTAAAAAATGACAGACACAACTTTATTATCTATAAATATTAATGGTTTAAATAATTCTATAAAAAGGTTGAATTTTCTAAGATATTTGAAATTACAAAAAGCACGAATCATATTTATACAAGAATCTCATTTTAAAAGAGATGATAATTTCACATGGAAACCTAGTGACTATCTAATTCTTTCTCACTCCCTTTACAAAAAAAAAACAAGAGGAGTTATAATTTTATGGAAAAAAAGTGTAGTTATTCCTCAGATCATTTACAAACACCAAGATAAAGAAGGGTTAATATCAATTGTAATAATAAAATATGAAAATAGAATTTGGACTTTAATAAATATTTACTGGATTCCTGGAATAGGATTGTCTACGGTTAAAAAACACATAGAATTAATTAACAAAGTAAATAAAGGTATGATAATAATGGGGGGAGATTTCAATTGTATTTTAGATAACTCTGAAACAACTAATAAAAGAAAGTTATGTCTCACACCCGTAAGTAAATATTTCAAGAGATGGTTAGAAAGTTTAAATCTAATAGATACATTTAATTTTAAAGATTCTAACTCATTAAGTTACACACATAGTGATTATCGCTTTAATACTAAAACAAGAATAGATAAAATATTGGTCTCCTCTGATTTAAACAGTAGGATAACAAAATTTTCTATTATCCCATGTCCCCTTTCAGACCATAATGCCTTAATTCTTAGACTACAAATTGATTTCAAAAGATTAAACACTATAACTAGAATACCAGCTTACATCCTTAAATTAAAAGAGTTTAAACCTTGGCTAGATTCAGAAATCAAATATTTCTTAGAAACAAATCCTATTAGCGATACAAATAATATAATAACTTGGGATACACTCAAGGCTTTTTTGTATGGCAAGATTATAGGATGGTTTAAAAATAAAACAAAGGAATGGGAATCTGAATTGCATAACATACAAAAACGAATAACAGAAATAAATACAAGTTCTTATGATGTAATAGATTCTCAGGGAAAAAAAAGAAATTATAGATTTAAATAAAAAATACAATGAATTCCTCACTCATAAAACAAATCTAGCTTTGGAAAAACTAAAATTTGCTTCAATGTCAACTTTTCCAAAACACTTACATAATCTAGCAATGAGAATTAAAAAAACAGAACTTAGAAAATAACATCATAAATATAATACATGAAGGAAAAGGGGGAAAAAAGGTATCTGATGTGAATGATATTCTTGAAGCTTTTAAGTTCTATTATGCTAAGTATTATGGAAATAATGATAATAATATTTTATTTTCAGATCAGAAATGTAATAGTTCCTTAATAAAAAAACTACCTGATCAATTAAAAGTAGAAATGGACAAGCATATCTCCATAAAAGAAATAAAATATATAATTAAAGTAAGTAAAAACAACAAATCACCAGGAATGGATGGAATAATAATGGAATTATATAAGATTTTTCCAAATTCAGCAATTTCTCTACTTCATAACATGCTAAATGATATTCAAACTCAAATGATTACTCCACCATCCTGGAAATATTCACTAGTTACCCCTATAAAAAAAGATAAAAGCGATCCATCCCAATGTAGTTCATATAGACCTATCTTCCTGCTTAATAATGATTATAAAATCTTTATGTCTATCTTAGTAAATAGAATTAAGAAATCCCTGACTAAAGTCATAAATGAAGACCAAACAGGCTTTATATTTGGAAGACACACATATGACAATATTCAGAGAATGTTAACCATTATAGAAGCTTTGAACAGAAACAATTCAGAAGCTCTTATAATCACATTAGATATAGAAAAGCATTTGATTCGCTAAACTGGAAGTATCTATTTAAAATTTTGGAACTTTTTGAATTCCCATTAAACTTTATAAATTTAATAAAGAATATATATAAAGACAACCTGGCTTATGTAAAATTAGGCCCATTTACCTCGGAAGCTTTCAAAATAACTAAAGGCTCTAAGCAAGGTTGCCCTATGTTCCCCATCCTGTTTGCCCTGGCGATAGAATTATTTGCGTCTGCAATACGAAGTGATCTAAAATAGAAGGAATTAACTTTTACAATAAATTTAATTCTAAAATCATGTTATTTGCTGATGATATATTGCTGACTTTAAGACCGAATGAAGAGTCCATGCAAGAATTAGAGAAACAAGTAGAAGATTTTTTTTCCATTTCAGGTCTTTGTTTCAATAAATCCAAATCAAAACATATACTTCTAAATAAAATAGATGACTTGCATCTGAATAAATATCGAATAATTGGAGAAAAGGTTTCTTCACTAGAATATCTAGGAATTCTTATATCTATATCTGAGAACATAGATACTACCATGACCTTAAATTATAATAAAATCCAAAATTTAATTCAAAAACAAGTTAATAGCTGGAATAAATTAATGTTAAACTTGGAAGATAGGTTACAGTTAATAAAAATGATATTACTACCACAAATAAACTATATAGCATTCGCAATCCCTATTTTACCAGATAAAAAAGTTATAAAAACAATACAGAAACTTTTAATGGATTTTATTTGGTATCCAAAAAAGAATAGAATTGCATTCTCACATCATATTAGACCCTGGGATTTGGGAGGTATTAAATTTCCAGACATAGAAACGTATATTAAAGCTTCCATCATTAAACTTATACTAAATTGGGTAAATCCAAATTATTCATCCGCATGGAAAATTTTATATTTAACTTTCTTCTTAAATGAAAACAAAATATTAAAAAATATGGATTTGGAGAATTATAACAACATATTTTGGCATGTTCTATGTCATAGCTTACAAAATAAAACAACAAAGCCCACTAATTTATCATATCTGAATAATATTTATAATCTATTTAGAAAATGTATAATTACAAATCCAGATATAAAATTATGGTTCGATCTCTTAATACCATTTAAAACATCAAAGAATTTTAAAGAAAAATCCAAGAAAAATACTCATTAATTGGGAATCCAAAACTTTATTTACTGGTTTCAATGCTTAAATAATCACAGTACTTTAACCACCCAACAAGTAATAAATGAGTTTAGTATATCTGAAATAGACAGAACAGAACTTCAAAAAATACTACAATATGCAAGTGATTTATGTAGAATTATTAATGGTTCAAGCTTTAATACTATACCTAAGTTCATAAAATATATGCAAGAATCGATTTATGGAAATCATAATAAGCTAATTTCTATATCTAAATTATACAACATTTTAATAGTGTATAAAACCAAAATAGGTCAAAATGTTGTGAACATTTTAACAAAGGAGTTGATAATAAATCTATCATCTGAAGGTATAAATGACCTTTTGTTGTCAGTTAAGCTAACATCAAACTTCCAGATATGGAAAATCTTCACATGGAAATTTTTACATAGAGCCTTTTATACACCATATAAAATAGCCAAATTTGACCCTGCCCAAAAGCCCACATGCTGGAGATGTACTGTAAACTGTAAGGCAGATTGGATACATATATTTTATGATTGCATTAAAAAATTCTGGGAAGATATTAATAGATTTCTTCAAGCCATTTATAATGATAAATGTGTTCTAACAAAATCTTTATTTTTTTTCAATGTAGATGACTCAGTAACTATGAGTAAAAGTGATCAATATCTTTTATGGTCTATTCTGGCTGTAGCCAGAAAATGTATAACAAGAAAATGGAAATCCACTGTTCCTCCAAGTTATGAAGACTTCATATCTCTATTAAAGGAATCTGCACAGAAAGAAATAAAAGTCAAAGAAGAAAGAATTTTTCCCAGACGTTGGACAGACAATCCTTGGAATAAAATCTTAATACTTATAGACACATTACAAAAGGACAGAATTTCTTCTACATGAAATTGAAATGTCATAAACCAAGATGAACTTATGTGAATATATGCCAGTAAAGGTTATACTAGTTCTATGAGATTATTCCTCTTTATAACCTTATTGGTTAATCCTTTTCATTGGACCACCTGTAAATATTGTACATATTGTTATAGTTATTAACTATTTTCTTTTATTTTGAATTGTTATTTAAAATTTACTGTATCATAACTTGTCTACAAACAAAAAAAATAAAAATTATTTAGCAAAAAAAAAAAAAAGATTTGGTTGTTTCTCTTTTCCATTTTTCAAAAATGTTTTTTTCTGTGTGAATGATTGCTTCTATTTTAATAAAAATAATTTACCCTTTCCAGTAGGTGCCATCATGGGATCTTTTACATCCACCTGAGCTACCACCACCTCAAGCAGATGGCACCTCAGTTTAACATCTCATCTGCAGGATGATGCAGTCAGGAGTGCAGCACCCCCTAATGCTGCACTGCAGTGTCAGACATCAATTTATCTGGTATGTAAATACAACCCTCGGCCTTTTTCACCAAAGCTGAGTGTGTTATCTGTTGCGCCATTGATTCTGCTATATAAAATCTGTCTGAACATAAAAAGAAAATTATAAAGCCTTAATGCAAAAATGCAACACTGAAATAAATTTGCTAGCTCCATTTACAATAGAGAAGAAAAAGAAACAATGCTATGCCATGGACAGAGATTATGAATATCCTGAAAGGCTTGTAGAATTCTCATACAGTTTGGCAAGGCAGTATGTCTCATTTGTTTGCTCCATGTTTTGAGATTACTTTAAGTATCTTTTTTTTCTGTGTGCGTTTAGAAAGGAATTTTGTGCACAGGAAAGATTGTGATTTAGAATGTTACAGGGTTGCAATGGTGGCTGAAAAAAATACAAGAATTAACTAAAAAACTGAATGTAGAACAAGAAATGTGTGGTGATGAAAACTGAGTTGAAGAGTGGCAACTGCAGCAGTGTTCTATCAATAAATAATGATTATTTATTTCACTGTCAAAAAATAATGAGAAGTTTGGAAGAAGTGATGTTTGGTTTGTGGCACATTTTGTGAAAGATATAAAAAGAGACTGGAAATCCCTGAAGCCAACATTGAAGATTTGCATTCTCATTGCCTCAGAGTGATGGCTATTTAAGATCAGGTCGATGACATTCTAAATATAATATAAAATTAGTGCAGTCAAGTCAAATGTGTGGAGACAAACATGACATTCCTTTTTCATGTCTTCTGAATGATGGCATACTCGGGAATAATTAATCCCCCTTGCACTGCACTGCAGTGTCAACATTAGAAAATGAATCCAGTTGCCTGATGCTGGAATAGAACCCACATTCTGTTGATTTTCCAACATCAGAAAAAGCAAAGGGGCTACCTGTTGAGCTACCACGGTCTGACAATTAGTGCAGAGGATTAAGGTTATGAGCTAACAACCTACTTGATTCCCAGCCTTCATTTGCCTTGAGTATGTCATTTAACCAGACAACACTTTGAGGCAACTGGAAAACTGGTCTAGTCTCTTCACTGATCTACTGGATGGCATATCTAGTAACTATCTATGACTCTTCAATGTAACCAAAAAGAGAAATAGTGAAGAAAACTAGGTCTTATTTGTGTTCTAATTCTTTTTCCTATTAGGAAATGCAGTTCCTATGATATTGAAACATTTAACTTGTTAATATTTTAATATATTCAGCAGCTGTAACATAAAGCCTGAGATATAGCACATTCTAAATATGCCTGTTTTATAAGCAGCTGTCAAAAAGCTATAACTGTGTCTCTTATTGTGAAATTGTTATTTCTACATTCATCATGTATACACTGTATGAAACCTGTTTATTATAACATTTAACAAGTGTATGTGTGATTAATAAGAGGAATATCAGTTCTTCTGAAGATACTATATAATAGTAAAAACATCGCAAAAGAATCAGCACAGCTCTGCTAGAAATGTTTAATAAAACAAGTAAGCGCTTTCACGATTACAAATCGCAAAAAAAGTTTCAAAGAGATTGTATCATTAATGCCCGAAATTTTATCTGCATTAAAATAAAGCATCCATTTCTGCTCAGATGCCTCAGTCTTATTTATTTATCACATTTGGTGCAGCAGTAGCATTGTCACCTCACAGCAAGAGGTTCTCCTGTTTGATTCTCAGCTGGAGCGCCTTCTGTGTTGAGTCTGCATGTCCTCCCCGCAGTCGAGTGGCATTCGAAAGACATGCGTGAATGAGTGTACCTTCATTGAAGGTTGGGCGTCGGGCTAGCACCTCGGCACCATAAAAATCTACTGCCAATCATTAGAGGACCGGAGTTCCGCTGTGGTGACCCCTAACTGGGAAAAGTTGAAAGAAAAAGAAGAAGTTGACCGGGAAAGTCCACTGGATCTAGAATGAGTCCATTTTCAGAGGAGGCCCGGGGAGAAAAGCTCCACAATAATTACATACAAATATCTATAAAAGCATAACATATAACAAAGAATAATGATTAATACATTTATCTTGAATGAAAATAATGTAAAAAAATAGAAATAATAAAAGGTATATATTCAAGTGGGATCCGTCAATATGTTCGAAGTTTCATTACTTCGAACCCCAACTCACTGAGTCCACTCATTTGAAGTAGTGAAACTTCAAACATTGACTTCGGCAGTCACACTACAGCTCGGAATGGGAATATTCCCTTTTCCCTGCTGTAATGTGATCTCGGAGTTGGTATATTTAAGTAGAGGGGGTGCAGGGGCACAGCCCCCCACATGGGCGATGCTGGGGGGCTTGCCCCCTTGCAAAAACATGTTTTAGTGTTTTTTTTTTTTTTTTGGGTAGCCCGGGGAACTAGACTTTCACTGAAGTGTAGGGTCTACTGCTCTATTTCAAAGAAGTGTATTCTCAATGTAAAGCAGTAGACCCATTCAAGTAACACAATATTAAATAAGTCAGCAAGGTTGCTTATTCCTGAGTTCACCTGAGATAACCTTTTTGATTGCACAAGCTCTGAAGCATTGGTTTATTTTTTCAGGATATCAACACTTTAAATGTTGAATGCACTTTAGAAGGTGTGGAATTAAGTAATTTGATCCTGATTGGTTGTTTTTTAGTTTAAATGTGAATGTTCTTCATTGGATATTTGTCTGAAGAAGTTATTTGTAATTGTGAAAGTGCTTACTTCTTTTATTAATATTTCTACCGACGCTGTGCTGATTCTTTATGTTGTTTTTATTATTATATTTTATATTTGTCTTTATACAACTGCTCAGTTCCATTACCTGGCTGCTGTTTCTTTTATATGATAGTCTTGTAAAGATACTATTTCAAATTATAACTGTAGTTATGGATAATATCGGTTTGTATACAAGAACATGCAGTGTGATCTGTATCTTTGGTTAAAGTAAGGGCAGCTGGATCTTATTGTGGTTTGGGACTATTACTATCACTTGACACACTCCCCCAAACTTTGACATGACATTTATGTATGCATGGAGAATGCTTAAAGATAAGAAGCCTTAGGTTTAAAGGGAAGTTGGTGCTAGTAATCGACTTACGGATGACAAATAGCAAAGATTTTTCATGGTGGGGGGTAATATATATATTTTTTAACATGATGCATTTTGCCAAGGTGGTGCAACAAATGCATTTTATGATGTCAGTATTGTTATGTAGAGGAGCAAGAGAAGTTGAAATTTATTGAACTGGTTTCAGTGTATCTTTTTTATGGATGTTTGACAACAGTGGGTGGGGACCATATACGAGTGCATGCATATTTATGTATTGGTGGCCTTTATAAGGGAAAAAGAGAGAATTGCTTAAGGAAAGTTGTGAAATGGCAGAGTAACAATGAACTTATGTTAATGAACACTAAATACACAGCATAAAAATGGGCAACCGTTTGAAGTGTTAGGACTGTTAGGACCACTAAACCAAGCCCTGAAACATGGAGACTGAATGGCTGAAACAGCAGGCTTACATATGTGAAGTCCAAGATGGCCATTTCCTAGAATTTTCTCAAGGTATGACAATCTTGAAATTGGTATATATAAGTTTGGGGGTTGTGGGAGGTTTGTACTCTACATCAGGGTGCAGGGGGTAGCATGACATCCTGCAAAAAACAAGTTTAAAGGAGAAGAGCAATGTCGGAGATTCACTCTAATCCTGGACTTTCGGTCTTTTTTTTTTTTTTTACTCATCAGCAATAGGCATTTCAAACATCAGCATTTCAATACACAGCCATAGAAATGAGTTGTATCCTATATTGATGACCTTTCAAATAATTGTAAATAAATAAAAAATATGAAAATCAACATGACTAGTAGTATGCTTAAACAAGAAACGAAATGAAACAAAAATGCACAAAAAAATGAAATGTAAAGAAACCTTGACATTTTATTATAAATAATATTTATTGTTTTCAAGGGCTGTTTATGGCTTAGGAGAGTTTCATTATTATTCCAAATAAACATATAATACTTGTTTGGCCTGTTAGGTGTCTAACAGGTAGAGTAGGTGAGAGAGCTAATGATGGCATAGGCATGATAAACTGGCAAAGTAAATATAACAGAATGTTATGTGAAAACATGTACAATGTGTAAAATATACACTCACTATGTTTCCTTGTTCAGAATAGTGTGCATCAAGTATAGAGCCCATAAAATAGATTGTACATAATTTGGGAAGGAGGTGGTAAAAAGATCATGTGTATAAATTTTACTTACTTTACCGCATGCACTTAAGTACAATTTGATGATTTGTTTTCATTTTTAATCTCAAATTTGGTCAAATTACTTTAATACTGTAAGTATGCTGTTAGATGGATATAAATTTGGTTAGATATTACAACTGCAAAGTATATGTACAAGGTTATAAGTCTTATCAGTATGCGAGTTCCAAAAGGCTCAGCACTGGTCCTTTTTCTTTTTCCTGCTTTTATGTCTTTTTCCAGAATGGAGAAATTCCTGGATTTATGTTAAAACTATAGTATTTGCATGTTTGATATCTGATCAATGGCTAGGATTTCCATATTCCTTAAATACCACTATAGTTAAGAAATATGAGGTATCTGAAGGTAGGTATAATGATACATGTAAAGGGACATTTTGGAGGTCATGTTAATAACATAATTAGGAAATGCTGTGTTGCATTAAAAGTCTTACTATAAATTATTTCATCCAAGGATTTCAAGGTTTGGGGGAGATATATAAATCCATAATTAGACCAATTATTGAATATGGTGGTGGCTTTTGTATTTATTCTAGAAATTATATTATGAGGCTGGAAAGAGTGCAAAAAATGTTTTACTAGCAGAGTTAGGAGAGTAAACCATTTATCACACAAAGAATGATTACAAAAACTGACTTTTTATTCAGTCTATTATAGTACTATAAGAAGAAATCTAATTTGGATATATAAGATTTTTTAAAAAATCCATCTGTGCAAGAAACATTAGATGTATCATTCATGTCACATGACCAAATGACTAGAAATAAAAATATAACAGTACATATAAGTGGACAAAATAAATACTAAACTGGGAAGAAGTTTTTTTTTTTTTTTTTTTTTGGTCAGTTCAGGACAGGAGAGAGATGAAGCATATTAACTTCAGAGGTTAGCTAAGCAAAGAATTTGGACACATTTAAAAAATGGTTGACTTACGGCGTGGGGAAAAGTAATGCTGAACCTTAAGATAATGAGATTAGCTGGTAGTGACCTTATATGAGATCTCATAGCCTTTAAAGACATTATAACATTGTAATTAGTAATGTATAATTCATTCTAAAACATTACTGATGACATAATTGTGGGACAACTGAAGGACCTTCAGTGACACCCCACCACTGGACCAGTAATCAAGGAGCCTCAATCTTCAACACTGGCACCAGTGGGGGAAGTTCACTGGGAGGATAGCAAGCACACACACAGTATTTCCAGATGTAGCTCTCTACATCAAGTGCAATTCCCCTAAAGAGCACACAGAGATCACAGTTAGTCTGGGGCTGGTTCCTCTACCTTTCTCCAAATCCACAATAAAAGTCCCCACTGGCACAGCTATAGAGTTGAGATGTCAACCAAGTGACCAAACTAAGACCCCCAGCATCCTCTCTGTTCAACCAGTGCTTTGGGTCCCTGCCTAAGTAGCTGACACATACATACTTTGAGGTTTGATTCACACACACACACACACACACACACACACACACACACACACACACACACACACACACACACACACACACACACACACACACACACACACACACAAGCACAAACCTGGAAAAGACTGGCCCAGGTTTACTAGCTATGCCCCCTTCTGCCCAGACTATAAGGTAGTTACCACTGCCACCATTCAACTCGTTATCAGCAACTTTAAGGCCCTTAACAAAGGTTGTCCAATCTTACTGTGTAATATTAATATTAATACAAATGGTAGTTTGTCCAAGAGCAAGGCTATTAGGAGTGGCCCACACAGTGTCACCAAATAAATATGCAAGTACTCCCAAAATTTAAAATATCTCTAGACAGATCAGCCACAATGAAAGGTTTAAATATATTTAATAATAAATTATAAAAGAACAACACAATACTAAATATACATTCACAGTTGCATCAGAGTTCAAAAACCACAGGAAATATTTAAACAACATTTTAGGACAGTTTCAGATAAATAAAGAAAATATCTAAACTAAGCTTTACTATATTCCTGACACAATCTAAGAGAATTATACTATAATCTAGGGACTTACTAATAGAGCAAGTCAGATGTGGTGAATGGTGCTTCTTCTTGTTGCTGTCAGGTCCAAGACAGAATGCAGAATGCTCTGTATCACTGAAACTTCTCAAATTAATATCTCAAATATTTCTGCTGGGATAACTTGCAGAATTGCATCATTTCTTGTCATCTGACTCAAGTTCTCAGGTGAAACCCTTACTGCTAGAAGCTGCAGTATTTAGCATCTACCTGTAAAAATACATAGACCTCAGATCGTTGGTAGATGCTGGAAGTCATAAAAACAATTACACTCCTTCATGCTTTCGGAGGTAGTAATTAGTTCATGTAACCAAAAGAAAATCAGCCCCAGCATGAAACAAAGCTAA
This sequence comes from Protopterus annectens, assembly GCF_019279795.1. NCBI lineage: Eukaryota > Metazoa > Chordata > Ceratodontiformes > Protopteridae > Protopterus > Protopterus annectens. The sequence goes on from NC_056735.1 coordinate 299,918,235, forward strand.
TCCAATAAAACGTACTAGAACATGATACTGGATGGAAATAATTATTTCCATCCAGTATCCTGTTCTAGTATGTTTTATTGGATAGTAATTAGTTCACTCCAAAGATGAAACAGAAAGCTTCTCAGCACAGACTCTGTGTCGCTAGCTGCAATGAAAACTGCAAGATACCATCTTTTATTGCGTAGCCTATAAAGTAATTTAATTTCAGCTATTTCCTAAAATTTGCTGGACTAAAGTTAACCTCCTGTTAAAATATATACATTAAGACAGTTACAATAGTGTGTGTGCACTTCTGTTCTCTTCCATCAGTGTGCACTGTGGATGCATTTCATACACAACACTTTATAAAATACTTTTTCAACATACATGTCTGTGCAAACCAGTTTGATATACAGATGACATACAGTTCTAATACAGTTGTAACACAAACATCTTATATAGATTATGTTGATATTCACAAATGACATATAATTATTTAGAAAATTTCAGCTAGCCGGGCTGGTAGTATCTCCATTCATTACACCTTCCCTCAGATTTTGCTTCTGTTTGCAGAAATATATGACTATAATCATCATTTGTTAAGCTTTTTAATGTGCCAGAAGTATCATGCAGGGTAATTATTCTTATTAGAAAAGTAAATTAAAGTATAGCTTCATAATTTGAATGGAATAATTGCTGTAGAGACTGCTGCGGGTAAGTTGAGGATAGAGTATATATATAGATTGTATATAGGCAAACACCATAACCACTATATTTAAATACATCACTGAGGCCACTAAGTCTTCACTTTCATTATCTGCAGTTTGCAACAGTTGATCCATCCATCAGTCACAGTCACTGTAACAAATATATGCAAACTATAAAAAGAATGACAGGATTCTATGTCTGTGTCACTAATCAACTAAATAGTTCTGAGTACTACACCTCTGATCCAGTGATCTCATTTCTAACAGTAAACAAATTACTTTTTCTTCCAGAGAAATCCAACAAAAATGTTTAAATGAGCTACAAAACTGACACAAATATAATAGAAGTTGCAATTACAGTAAATAAATCAGCTTCCAAACTGATAATTTGCAAGCTGAATACTGATATAAATTGAGGAAGTAAATCTGAAATTCATTGTGAGGGCAAAAACTTAATTTTTCCGGCAATTATGTTATCAGGAAGAATGCCCATATGATGGAGCAGAAAGAAGAATCTTACTAACTGCATTGGAAATGGAAAAATCTTAATTTGTAAAATACCTTGAAAATATTCTTACAAAATAAATCAAACACAATCTGTGACTGAAAAATGAAAATAATATGACATAGCCATGCTTAAGTGCACCCAGAAAGGTGAGTAATAAATTTCAAATTACTGTCATATCTAACAAGTATCAGTTTTTTATTGCAGTTAGAGGTACAAGAATTAATTGGCATAAATAAAATAAAAATAAGCATATGAGTTCATCCTATACATAGTGGGCAAATGCCTTGAAGAAAAGGCGATACCTCTGTGTATAGAAATAGCACTGACTCAAGAAGAATGTGTTATCAAGGAGAAAGCTGGTAAATGAGTTTTACTATGTAAGATTTGCATAATTGCTGACCCCTAAGAAAATTATGGTTTTAGATACTGAACTTTGTTTTTGTAAGATTTGATACAGATAGATAGACAGAGAGATAGATAGATAGATAGATAGATAGATAGACAGACAGACAGACAGACAGACAGATAGATAGATAGATAGATAGATAGACAGATAGATAGATAGACAGACAGACAGACAGATAGATAGATAGATAGATAGATCAGACAGATAGATAGATAGATAGATAGATAGATAGATAGATAGATAGATAGATAGATAGATAGATAGATAGGACCTCTCATTTAAATCTTATAAGTTTAGTTTGCTTTGGATTGAAAATGAGCATAGAATTATGTAGCCAGTGCTACAGTTTGCTGAAGTTGCTATTATTCCTTAAACCTTTTCGTATTCTATTCTGTTTAAGGCCAAACCACTATGATTGTATATTTTGCATGCACTTCCTTACATTAAAATGTTCATTGTTACCTGTATGTGTTCTATCCCAGCAGTGTGGGGTCCATGTTTCTTCTTCCATCTGTGGATATTGCAACAGTCCTCATATCAGTAGCAGGTACACTGATTTTGTTCTTCAAGTCCACTCTAATTAGTGACTCAACTGCATTAACAGGACTGATCCCAACAGTGAAACCTGTAATGTTTATTGTTTATTGGGTTTAAAAGTTCATGACTCTAATGATTGCCTTTTCATTCTGACAGCAAATTTCCAATTTAGTCTATCATTTTGCACTGCAGGCCAATATCCTTTATTTATTTATTTATGTATTTATCATCCATCTGTGAAGCATAGTGACAGTGTCCTTCCTAAAGTATAGATCCGCCACATCTTTTAGGCTTCCTTTCTCGATATCACTAACAACCCAGTCACAGAATGGAATTGAACTGCAATCAGGGAATTCCATTTTGCACTCACAACCTTGCATTATTGTCCCAGCTCACTGATCATTAACAAAGTATATTTCCAAATATTGTCCACGTTTGCTTAATAAAAGAATGCATCAATTTTAGCTGTTGCTTCCTAGAAATATAAAAGTGTTCTATGCAGATTGGCAATACCATTCTTAAACAAGTCATGTACAAAGTCTATGTTTTATGCACAAATTTAGACAATAATACATGTATTCCAGCCTCAGAAAATCATAACAAATTCTGAAGGATATAGAAAAACATGTATTCTACAGAATACAGAGCATGCAGCAATCCCCCCCCAGATGTGATCAAGATGGATAGACAAAACTTCTTCTCTTTCAAGCAATGCTGTCCATCAGAAAAAAAAGATAGAAAATTAATAACCAGGATGTCTATCTGCCTGTTACCCAGCATTTTTATCCATGATCTTCTCCAGAACATGATTAAGACTTATACCCGTATAATTGCCAAGCACACTCCTAAGACCACATGTACATAAGGAAGCCATGCTTCATCACTTACTGGTAGTTCATAAGCTAACAGCATGTACTTGAATATTTAGTTATATATTTATTTATTTATTATTTTTTGTTTGTTTGTTTGTTTTTTAGCAAGGTCAATTTTATCTTGATGTAACATCCGTCTGGAGATAAATGAATAAAGCTGAAATGATGAACGACAGATGCAAAACTGTAATGCAGCAAACAGAGTTAAACAGAAACAAGCATTGCTGTCAGTAGCAGTCCACAGGATACACAGAGAAAAACTGTTGCAGATACCATGGGTCTCGTGACAGTCCTGGAGTAATGAAATGCTAGCTTGGCCATGGCAACCAACTAATGCCAAAAAGACAAGCCCATCAGCAGTAAATCAAGTTAATGCACAGAGTTTACATAATACAATAACATTGATCATACCACCTTAAATCACAAAAATAACATCAACTGTAAGTGACAAAATGGATGCACAGGTCCATCACAGACGAATTGATCACAAGCTTTGCTGATCTACTGGAAATTATAAATTTATATGAGAATAAAGGGAAAACAACTTCCATGTGTCATCAGTCAACAAAAGGAATAAGATGTTCATTGCATAAAGATGCCAACAATATGCTGATAAATTCGTATTGCAAGATGCAATGCATTATACTATCAGGTAGTGTGAACCCTAGTGTTGTGGAATCATGAAACCATAACCAATAGACTGTATCTTCCTTCAGCTGTAGCACTGTTTGACATAAAAAGCAAACTAAAAATTTGAAGACACATCAAAACTAAAACAGAAGCCTTATGAGACTAGTCTTGGCCAAGTTTTTTTTTTTTTTTCAGAAGCAGATCTAGTACTTGGGAAAACCAGATGTGCCTTCTCAGGAGAGGGCCCTGCTATACAAAATTCACTGAATATGTAAATATTACTTAGGTTCATAGGTTCATAGGTTGGTACTAGGTTATCAGCCCTAGGGCCTATACAAGCCTAGACATAACAATTCCCTGGCTATTTCTTCCCACAATATGTACTTCCTGGACCCCTGTCTAGCAGGGCGACTGATGTGATCCTCGGGGTGAATTTCCTATCTCCCATCCAATAGTCAAGGTTCCTTTTGAAGAGGGCCAAAGAGGTGCTCTGCTTGACATGTATGGACAGTCTATGCCAGAGTCTTGGGAGTCGATGGGTCAGGAACCTATCCTTCCAGCATGTTTTTTCATTGTGATAATAAGGTTTAGATCCCTAGAGCATGTGGCTCTGAGGGATTGGGATTTCTTTAAGTGTAGCATGTCCAACAGCTCTGGGTTTGACATGGCCTTGTATGTTAAGCCAAGATCGCCTCTGAGTAGACGATATGTGGCAGAGTATAGCTGGAGTTTTTAGACGGTCAGCATAGGGCACCTGCTTTAGGCCTGTGATTCTTTTAGTGAGGTATTTCTGCGGCCTTTCCAGTTGTTGTAGATGTCTTGAGAGGTACATACCAAATGGGGCATTGTATTCTATAATGGGTCTAATGGCGGATGAGTACAGTGGGACAATGACCTCCTTTTTTCTGGATGAAAAGCCCTTAGTGATGAGGTGTGCCACATAGAAGGATTTCCTGACTGTTGTGGCGATGTGGTTATAGAAGGTGAGGCCACTATCCACCTGTGTCCCTAAGTCTCTTATCACACTTTCGGTGTTTAGTGTACTGCCACCTATGTGGTAATTCATGGGTACATGTTTTTTCCCAAAGGGGATACCTATACATTTCGTGGCATTGAGCTTGAGCCCATGGCTCTGGCATCAAGCATCTGTTTCTGTAAAGCCCTTTTGTAGAATATCCACATCATTTGGGGATTCAATAATGGCTCCCAGTTTGCAGTCATCTGCGAACTTTGTTAGCCAGAGTCCCTTAATGTTGGCCTGAACTTCAGAGAAGTAGATGCCAAACAAGAGCTGTCCCAGGACTGAACCCTGAGGTACTCCACTTGTCACTTATCTGGAGCTGGATTTGGAGTCAGCTACTTTTATAGTGTGGGTTCTGTCAGTTAGTCAGTTGGCAACCCATTGAGTGATGTAGCGATTAATGCCCAGCTCCAGTAAGTTTATCTGTGATTCCAGAGTGGAGGATGGTATCAAAGGCCTTGGCGAAGTCCATATAGGCTGTGTGGACCACCTTACCCTCATCCACAGCTCTGGAGACTGATTTGAAGAAGTCAATCAGGTTCAGGTGGCATGATCGGCCCTTCACAAACCCAAACTGGGTGGACCCCAGTGTTTGAAGGTTGCCAATGTCTTTGTTTATAAGTCCCATGATAATACATCCCATGGCCTTGCAGATCAGGTTCGTCAGACTGATGGGGCGGTAGTTCCCAGGATCCAAGGTGGATCCCCCCTTGTGGAGTGGGATGACTGTAGCTGTGCGCCACTCAATGGGTATGAAGCCCAAGGTGAGGCTATGATTAAACATGACACTTAAGTGAGGTGCCAGTTCATTTTGTAGTTCATGTAATACACAGCCCGTGATGTCGTCTGGTCCCATGGATGCTGTATTCTTAGCTTTGGAGAGTGCATTTTTTACCTGTGTGGCTGATATTACTGGAATTTGGCAATTTTTCAGTATTGAGATGGGCCCTTTAGGGGGTGAGAGGGTGGTGAAGTTGGCACTGAATTGATCTGCCAAGATATTGGCAATATCCTTTGGATCAGTATATTTAATGCTCTTCTGTTGTAGCTCAGAGCAGATCTGAGCATTGCCATTTAGATTCTTGACGTAGCTATAGAATGCCTTGTGGTTGTCTTTGGAATCCTTGGCAATTTTATTTTCGTAACTAGCTTTGGAGGATTTTATGAGGGATCTCAGCTTGTTGCTGAGGCTGGTAAGGGAGTTTTTTGCATCCTGGGATTTTCCTCTTTTCTGCAACAGTTTCTTTGTTGTAAAGTTTGTTTATGGCAGAGGATCAGCAGATCAGCTTCCTTTTTTTGGAGAAGAGCATCTTGGTTCTATTTGGGATGGCACAATTCATGCAGGAGTGGACGTGCTTGTACAGTGCCTTAGTGTAGGATTCAGCAGTTAAACTTTCAGTTCCCATCTGCATGGGTGCCATGAAGTTTGTCACTTCTAACTTGAGTAGCATGAAGTTGGCTTTGGAGAAGTTTTTTATAGAGGTTTCCTTACTGGGGGGTGGGGGAGGGATGTGGATGTCAAGGGTGATTAGCTTATGGTCAGACCTGACCAACTAGGGGGTGACCATAGGTGTGGAACTTCAATTTCCCATGCTGGTAATGACCAGGTCTAGGATATTGGAGCCCCTGGCGGGAATATGTATTAGTTGATCCAGAGCATTGGAATTTATGAATTCCATGAACTGTTGGGCAAAGGTGTTGGTACACAAGTAGTTTTCCCAGTTAATGACATGGTAGTTGAAATCACCTAGTATTAGGGTGTTTGGTTATATCTTAATATTTTCCAGTATGTTTAGAAAGGTGTAGTGAGAATCTTGGGGCATGGTGGGGGGTCTGTAGCAAGCTACAATTTGGATTGCAGTCTTGTCTAGTTTTAGTTGCACTTGCAGAATTTCAGACGCATTGTGTTGGGCAACTAGCCTGGTCATGTGAATATCCTTGGTGAATATGGGCACTCCTCTAACTTTAGTGTTTCAGTCCTGGTTTGGTGGCCAAAATGTGTGGTAAGAGTTGTAGCCTGGTATTGCAGGGGTGCTCTCTGGAACCTTGAACCAGGTCTTAGTTACTGCACAGATATCAATGTTCTCCATTTTTATGAGTGCCTTTAGAGAGTGCATTTTGAGGTTTAGACTTCTAGCATTGAATAGCATTACCTTCAGATTTTGCATGCTTATATCTGTTATGGTGGTGGTTTTGTCCTTTGAACTTTGCCTAAAAAAGGCACTATAGGGGTGGCAAAAGCCTTAGCCAGTAACCTAAATCTCAGGGGCTACAGGTGCAGACCATCTCTGGCAAAGCATCATGGTCTGTCAATCATGTCATCCCAGGCAGACAGATACTGGATCCCCTTTGAATGACTCCAGAAGCTTAGCCAATTGTTGAAGTCAATAATTTTGTCCTTATACTGTGGTACTATTCTGGGTGAAGGCAGGATACTACTCAGGGCTAGGGTCATACCTGCCTGGGCTACATGATCTGAGAACTCTTCCATGTCTCTTTTCATGTAGTCCAGGGAGGTGCGTCTCAAGTCATTCACTCCAACATGGACAATGACAGGGTCATATTTGACTTGAGTGCATGCATTATGTGGCGAATCCTGGCACCCGACAGGCAGCTAAATGTAATTTTCTCCTTGTTCGGTCTGGTGAGTGGGACATCAGTGTGCCTGACTACAGAGTCACCTATGACTAAAATGTCGGGTATGTTGTCTTGCCTTAGGGGATGTTGTTGGGTGGCACACTGGTGTTGTGAGCTATGTGACACTTTGATTGTGACTGGTGTTTGTTTGTATATCAGCTTTGGAGGTCCTTGTTGCTTGGGCAGGTTACTGTTAAGGGCCTCTGCATATGAGGGTTTAGTGCTGCTATGTGAGTGTGTTGCTGGTGTGGATTTAGAAGGGCTATGTGTTGCTTGAGGTGTAGTGTGGGTGTTAACCTTCTCCTTTTGACTGTCTAGCACAATCTTGGGTGAAGAGAACTTTACTTCCAGTTTGGCTATGTAAGTGCATCTCTCACAGGTTGTAGTGTTGGGTGGCAGGAGAAGAGGGTTGCCTGTGTACATGAGGCAATTGCTGCATTGCCCCAGTATGCCCAGATTCACCAGGTGGACAGGAGAAATCACCGGAAGCTGACCGTTGGACATGCCTGGTGTGGTGCTTTTTTTTTTGTAAAGTACAAGAGCTGTTTTCCCTTACCTTTGCAAGGTACTTTGCAATTATAGGCTGTTTAGTGCCTATGATTAATTTCTCCTTATTAACAAGGAAAGCTGAGTGCTTGTATCAGTTTAAGGCTTCTTTGTGCTTTCTAGCAGGTTTTAGAGTAAGTACTAGTCACAGGGATGCTTAAAGGTAAGATGAAAAAAATGGTTTATCCTAAACATTGCAGTGTGCACTAGAGGAGTTAGATGTGAAAGTAGGAAACTTAAGTTTTATCTAAGTTTTAGTGGAGAGTCACTATTTTAAAACAGCTGTATTCACTGCACACTTAAGATATCATTTTAGGCGAAGACTTTAATGTCTTAGTAGATGACTTACTTCAAGCTTGAAAAACTACAAAAAAATCATATTTTTCAGAACCATGTATAGATGCTTGGACTCATAACACTCCTGTTCAAAAAGGTATATGCATTTGGTCCTTAAATATAAAACAGATGTAAGACTTAATTATCCTTTTGTTTCTACCATTTAATAATGTAGTTTAGCAGATCACAGTTTATCTGAAACTACCATCAAACAATGTACTTCTTTCACTTCAAGTTTATTTTATTAGCCAGCACATACTTAGAGAAGTTAACATTAAATTGAAAATCTTAGAACATTATAAGGATATAATTTCCAGTTAAATAAAGTAATTTTGTGATTGCAATGAGTATCAAACTATCTCACCAATCTTTACAGGGGAGGCATTTAAATCTTTTATACTTGATTTGTTAATCTGGGGTACATACAGATATAACAAGAACAATCTGCTCAGAAATACTAATTATTTATCAACTAGAGCTAAATTATGCTAAACATTTCATTTAGTGAAACCAGCAGAAAATAATCTTAACAGAGTTATGTCTGAAGAGTGCATGCAGTCAAGTACAGTGTTTGTTTGTGTCTTTCGGCTTTTCCCGGTTAGGGGTCACCACAGCAGAACTCTGGTCTGCTAATGATTGGCAGTTGATTTTTACTTACCGGCTTGCCAGGCTTGATGCACAACCTTCAACTAAGGTACGCCCATTCACACATCTCCACGCAGAAGACGTTCTAGCTGAGAATCGAACCGGACAGCGTCTTACTGTGAGGAGACAACGCTACCGCAGCACCACCACCGCGGGTATGCAGTCAAGTACAGTATTCAGGAAAAAAAGTATATTTTGGAGCAGAATAAGAATAGATTTGTTTTAGCAAATCTCTTTAATAATAATTATTCAAACAAATATGCTACTCATATCAGGGTGGAGTCAAATGTAATTAATAGCATGCCTGTCATTCAGTCAAGTACAGTATTCAGGAAAAAAAGTATAATTTGAAGCAGAATAAGAATAGATTTGTTTTAGCAAATCTCTTTAATAATAATTATTCAAACAAATATGCTACTCATATCAGGGTGGAGTCAAATGTAATTAATAGCATGCATGTCATTTATCAGTTTCAAGATTTTTTTATCCTTATTTTAAGACTTGTGGAGGATGTTCTTATGTGCATTAACTATAAACAAAGTGACATTTTGACTCCACTTTGTATCCAGTAAACAGGAACTTGCATATAGTCCACTGCACTTGAAGTCACCTGTTTATATCACTTTTGAGTAGTTTCTGTCTTTGTTCCTGTATCTTATCATGTTTTATCTGTATATGACGTTGCAGCTATTAATTGAAGTTGCTTTACAATATACATTACATTTCAATGAGTTCCAGTACTGTTCCTAGCTATTTAAATCCATTTTGAGTGGTTACTGTAATGGTCTCTCCTAGTGGGAGGTGGATAATTGCTGTTATTCCGGAGAAGATACATTCTATAGGTTACAGTTTTTGCTGTTTTTTCCATTGGTTCTTTCATTTTCCATGTTTATGTTATATTGTTCAAGTGAAGTAATCATTGCCACTTTAATCTAAGATGCCACTCTCACATGTGCAAGCAAAAAAGAGTGCTTTGATTTCATTTTTCAACCAGTAAACAGGAAAGCACATTTAATAAATTAATTAATTTATTAATAAACAAATAAATACATTTATTCGACTACATTTAAAGTTATTTAAATTAGTTTTGGAAGGTTTCTTTCATTTTTTCTGCATTTTACTCTGTTTTCTCTGAAACCAAAGTTACAGCTGTTAATTCAAATTGTTTTACAGTTTGTTCTACCCTTAAAATGGTTTATGTGCTGTTAAGTGAATTAATCAATGCTGAAGCATTTGTTTGTTGTGTTTTTGGTCCCTTTCAAAATTATGTCAAACAGACAGTTTTAGCCAGTTGTGTGAGTCATCTACAGCTTGTAGTGGTTATCATAGTGAGGATAAGGGTAACTGCTGCAGTTCTGCTGAAGATAAGCACTACTGCTTAGAGCTTTAGCTCATTTTTATTGGCTGATTCATTTTCACTGATTAATTTGTATTGGACAGTGCTATGCTTAGTGCTGTGGGGTTGAAATATGCATTTGATACACAGGCACTTTTGGATGCATCTGTTTTCTAACATAAACAACTCACCCAAATCCTATCAATAGACACTTGCTTTGTATAGAGGCAGCAAGCTGTATAGCTGCATAACACCCGGAGGCAAGCGCCTAGCACCCTTAACTCATTCCCTCCAGTACAGCTTTTTTGAGTACTTACCTTTAACCCCCAGTGGGTGTGGTTTGAACCTTTAAAAACTGAAGTTATAACCTTATAGTTCTAATAAATACTCATTGACAGAGGTCAAATATCAATACAGTTGTGTTTGCCATCATATATGGTCGAAGATATAATATTCTGATACCTTATATGTAGCATTGTTTTGGAATTATTAATGCAAATATGAGCAAGCAATATTTGATGTCTTGAGGCACAGTAGGAGGTAACTACAGAAATGCCTAGAGGTGCACTCAGCTGTAATGAGTTAAAGTAGTTCACAGCAGCCCTAGTGATGCTATGTTGCGCAACATAGCCCGCTGCTGCTACAAATAAATTCAACTCTTCTGCTATGCAAGGCTCCTGAGCTGTGCTTATCACAGCCGCATTTAAGCTTAAGTTACTTATTTATAATGTATTTTGCTTATTTATTTATTTACTATTAATAACTGGGAAGTTGGTCCGGTCCAAAGTTCCTTAGCCATGACCCCTAAGTACAGAAACAAAAGCAAAGAACACTAATAATCAAGAAGTATATAATATATAAGAACAAATACAAAATCAAATATTTTAAGGGGTCATGGTACAAATTCTTATACTTGCTACAAGTACCAAGAAGTACTACAGACTAAAGTTAACAGCAAAACCAGAGCTGCTTACAATATTTACACTATATGCATAAAATCCATTTTGAGTGTCAGCTTTTCAGGAAATAAACAGGACAATAATTAAGATAACAAGCAGAGAAAGACTGTCATGCTGGAGGTAGAATGATGTTGGAAATTTAACATTTCATGATGACTGTCTTGTTGGAGGTAGTATGCTGACTGATAGCAAATTATGAGATTAACTATTGTCCCTAAAGCATTTACACTCAGTTTTCTTGTACAAGTTTTCAGAGAGGGACTTGCAGATCTCAGTGAGAGATTCCAATCCTCTTAATTGGTGGGAGGGGGGGTTTATTCCATAATGTCAGGCTTGGCTGGGAAAAGGCCATTCTTCAGTAGCTGCTTTATGTGGAGGTATGCTTAATGTAATAGCTTTCTCCCAGATACTTCTTTGGGAATAAATGTAGACATGGATGGGTTAGTTGTTCCTGCCTGGTATTTAACTAAATAGGCATTCATACATAACTACACTACTCACCCCTTAACCAATAGCTATCTCAAAATACTGTAGGTGTCTGTTCTATGTAAGCTCTGCAACTCTGTAAATCAAATCAAGTTTTACTTCACAATGGATAAAGGGGAAGGTTAGGCTACATGTCTCCTCTCTGTTGCCAGCCTCATAGCATTAGGTATCCTAAAGCAGTGAAGCACCTGCCTTATGTTCACAGACAATGAACTCTTACTAAACACAAAGTGCTGTGGCTGTGAGATGTGCAATTATTTAAGAGGTATGAAGACCTCACGCTCACAAAAATTACAGACTGTGAGCATTGTACTAAAACACCACACTCTATGTGCACAGTGATGACATGTGATATAATTCATATGCAGATGTTGTAGAGAAATCGTTAACTAAGCCACATAGACCCTAAGGATTAAGTCATTTCAAAAACCAAAATCAAACATTACGTCACACATCTCACCTTTAACAAAGAGACACTATGACAGAAAGGGCCTCAGTTCTAGAACAGCAGATCACTCCACAAACATGTTTTTACTTTTGGTGACTTCATAGTGAGAGACATAGATTCCTCACTCACTTACAAGGAGAGGGTAACAGTGAATTCCTTGAATGTCAGTAGCCCAAAGCAAAAAGTTTCAAAGAACATAACCTCATTTGCTGTTTTTCATAGGAAATAATTCATTGCCAGTGCAGTTTTTAAGTGTATAGTGGCAATAATTCACTTCTGTGGGGAGATTTGTCCTTTCTTTGAGTTGGTGTGATTGGCGTGTGTGTGTGTGTGTGTGTGTGTGTGTGTGTGTGTGTGTGTGTGTATATATATATATATATATATATATATATATATATATATATATATATATATATATATATACTCACAAGTATACACCTAAAGTTTTAATTTAGAGAAGGGATTGACTTTATCCAAACCCAAAGCTCACTCACCTAGATCTGTGGCTCATTCCACTGCCTTCTTTTAAAGAGTTTCCATTGATGATATTCACACAGAGCCACTTAGTCCAATGTCCAAACCTTCATTTCTCATTCTCAGCCTTTTATACATTTCACCATTTTGTGTTCACCATTTTAAGTGCTTGGGATTGTGGAACTCAGTGTTTCATAGCAGAACCCATCTATAGATGTCTTAGGTTCACTGCACTACACAAAAATAACTATAGCATGGCATTTGTGCATGTGGAGGTTAATGACTTGGTGTTAAAAGAACTTGAAAGAGATGCAGTATCTCCCTGAACACTTGTACATTTCTAAGCTCTCTATGCATATCTCCATGAAAGATAAGTTGGTAAAAAGAAAAGATACTTGACTTTAACAACTGGATAAATAATTGTTCTTATTCAATGTGTTACTATGGAATATGATGCTTGATAGTCCTACTTGCTTTGCAAAGGATGGTCTGCACCTCTTGTTAAAAGACTTCCCATACTGGCTAAAGCTCCTGCTGCCCCAGCAGTGCATTATTTGACAAAGTTCAGTCAATGAATATTCTTGTATATTAAAATTAATGTGGCTCTTCATAATGCCAGATGTTTAAACAACAAGCTGCCCAACCTTAGGGCACTGCTGTATTTGGAAAGCATTTATATATGTGTAATTACTAAAACATGCTTTAAATACCAAGAAAACACTACTTTTGTACCTGGGTTTAGCACCTACCGTGATGTCACACCCAATGGGAACTCAGATGATGTGTCCATATCTGTCAGACACCATGTCAGCTCTAGACAGATGCCCAGAGACCTACAAATGGAACTCCAAGTCACACTAAACAAAATCTGCTATTGGTTTATTGCTTGATACAGGACATCTTCCATGACCCTGGCAGTTCATGTCAGGTTTCAAAATGGCATGCATAAACTCCCTATAAATAGGAACTCTATCATTTTCAAAATCTTTAACTGCCTATAAACTGACTGGCGTACCTATACCACCAGTGTAGGATATGCACAAAGCTTAAACAAAAACTCAGTGCACCAGATTATTAATAGCCTAACTCCAATACTTACAAATGTAGTGTTATCACCATGTGCATCTCCACTAGCAACTGCCTCTCCATTGTAGTCAGACCATAAACTGGTAAACATTTCCATCAAACTATCTAAATCTCCAAAACCAGTGTTTTGGAATTCAAAACATTCAAGTGCACAAATCTCCTCTAATTTTGTGATAAAGTCTCTAAATTCACTTATAACAGCATCACCCCAAATATCACCTCAGCAGATAGACTGACAAAGGAGTTTATATCCACACATAAAAAGCAGATATAATTGGCATTCGCATCTAGACCCCAATAGAATGAAGAATTTAAAAGCAAACCATTTTAGTGGTCTACCATCATAAAAAATTTACAGTAGAAGGCAATAAACCCATTAGTGTAGACAACAGATCTAAAGATCCCCAAGTCATGGAAAATATTAGGAATTTTACTAAGAATTTAAGCAACACTATTAGATCTGCTAAGGCAGTCCATGAACTCAGATTAACATCTCAAGCCAAGAACAATTACAAATCCTTCTTTAGTTGTGTTACAAAATAAAAACAATACTCAGCAATGTAGAGAATTCATACTAAATATCAAAACCTACTTGGACCCAGTGGACATTGCCAATACACTAGCAAACAAATTTAACGTAAATTTCACTCCCGAGATGATTATGCACAGCCCTATGATGCCCATATATTTCAACCTCCCATCATCACTAAAGAACATGTACTGAAAGTGCTATCCAAGATGAAACCTATTTCCTCACAGGATCAGATAGCCTACCAGTCTGTTTGCTTAAATAATATTTAACATGCCCTGGTAGAGGATATTCAAAAGTTATTTAGCCTGAGCCTGGGTACAGGCTCAGTCCTTTTATTATGGCATGCAGTACCAGTGATACCACTCCATAAAGGTGGCCCTGCTACCAAACCTGGAAACTATAGGTCCATCAGCCTAAATCTTATTTGTAAGGCCATGAAATACATTATAACAGGCTTGATTAACATATACATTAAAAATCTAACCAGGCCAGAACTGTAGTAATTTGGTTTTGCAAAATGTAGATCCTGTCTAATGAACCTGGTATATTTCTTGGAAGAAGTAAGAAGCTGTTGACAGTAGTTAGAATGTACACACAGACTACCTTAATTTGGCCAAGGCATTTGAGACCATCTCCCATGCTAGCATAATGAATGAACTGAATGTGTTACAAATAGATCCCTAAGTGGCAAAACTGATAGATGGATAGCTAATCAGTTAAAAGACAGAAACCATGTGGAACAAGTAGCAGGGGTAACATCATAGGTTCATAGGTTCATAGGTGTGCACTAGGCTAATGGTCTTGGGTCCTTTACAAGCCTAGCCATAGGATTACCCTGGCATTGTGCCACCCGACCTTAGTTCCCAGTGTCTCTGTTGAGTAGAGCCACTGGAGTTATCACCAGGATGGATTTTCTATTTCCCATCCCCTCATCGAGATTTCTCTTGAAGAAGGTCTGCTTGACATATATGGGAAGTCTATTCCACAGCATGGGCAGTCTCTGGGTTATGAACCTATTCCTCCAGTAAGTTCTGTTGATTGTGGTAATGAGGTTGAGGTCTCTGGAGTGTGTGGTGTGGAGGGATTGGGATTTCTTTAGATGTAGCATTTCTAACAGAGCTGGGTTAGACATGGCTTTGTAAGTCAAGCAGAGATTGTCTCTAAGTAGGCGATATGAGACAGAGAATTGTTGCAGTGTTTTTAGTCTGTCCATCTAAGACAAGTGTTTAAGGCCTAGGATCCTCTTTGTGAGGTACTTTTGTGGCCTCTCCAGTTGTTGTAGGTGTCTAGTGAGGTACATACCAAATAGGGCATTGTACTTGATGATTGGCCTAATGAAGGAGTGAGGTACTTTTGTGGCCACTCCAGTTATTGCAGGTGTCTAGTGAGGTACATGCCAAATGGGGCATTGTACTCGATGATTGGCCTAATGAGGGAAGTGTAGAGGGAGACAATGACCTCTTTCTTCCTGGATGCCAAACCCTTAATAATGAGATGTGCCACATAGAAGGACTTTCTGACCACAGTGGCAATGTGGTGATCAAAAGAGAGGTGGCTGTCAACCTGTGTTCCCAGATCTCTTATAATGCTTTCTGCGTTCAGTGGACTACCATTGATGTGGTAATTTATGGGAACCTGTTTTATCGCAAAGGGGATGATGACACATTTTTTGGCATTGAGCTTAAGGCCATGATTCTGACACCAGTGTTAGTGTCAGTGAAGCCATTCTGTAGGATGTCAACATCACTTGGGTAGTTAATAATAGCTCCCAACTTGCAATTGTCTGTGAACTTTGTCAGCTAGAGTCACTTCGTGTTGACCTGGACTTCAGAGAAGTAGATACCAAACAGGAGAGAACCTAGGGCCGAACCTTGTGGGACTGCACTCGTGACTAGTCGGCAGTCTGACTTGGAGTCAGCTACTTTCACACTATGGGTTCTATCTGTGAGCCAGTTTGCAACCCACCTAGTGATAGAGGGGTTGATGCCTAACTTAGTGGGTTTTTCTATGATTCCTGAGTGAGGAATGGTATCAAAGGCCCTGGCCAGATCAAGGTAGGCTGTATAAACCACCTTGCCTTCATCCACAGCTCTGGTGACTGACTCAGAGAAGTTGACCAAGTTGAGCAGGCATGATCTATCTTTCACAAAACCAAACTTTGTGTGATCCAGTGTTTGGAGATTCCCTATATCCTTGTTTATTAGGCCCATGATGATGCATTCCATAGCTTTGCATATCAGACTTGTCAGGCTAATGGGGCGATAGTTTCCAGAGTCTGTAATAACTCCTCCTTTGTGGAGAGGGATGACTGTAGCAGTGTGCCATTTGGTAGGGACAAAGCCTGAGGTGAGGCTGTGACTGAACAGGGCACACAGATGAGGTGCCAGTTCACTCTGTGGTTCATGTAGAACACAGCCAGGGATATTGTCAGGTCCCATCGAAGCCGGATTCTTGGCCCTGGACAGTGCTGTTTTAACCTGTGCAGCAGTAATACTGGCTGTCTGGAAATCTACTGGTATTGTGATTGGTCCTTTGGGGGGGTAGAGGGATAAAGTTGGCAATTAATCTGTTGGCCAGTATATTGGCAATATCTATTGGCTCGGTATAGGAGGTACCATTGTGCAGTAGCTCAGATCAAATTTGGGTATTGCCATGGAGATTCTTTATATAACTATAAAAAGTCTTGTAGTTATCTTTACTATCTGCTGAAATTCTGTTTTCATAGCTAGCTTTAGAGGATTTGATGAGGGATCTCAAGTTTTTCTTGAGGCTGATAAGGGAGTTTTTTTCCAGTCTTGGGACTTCACCTTATTCCACATCAGTTTCCTCCTTCTGTTTTAGAGTTTGTTTATGTCAGGGGACCACCAGATTGGCTTCCTTTTTTTGGAGGAGAGCATCTTAGTTCTATTGGGTATGGTGAGATTCATGCATTTGTCTATGTGTTCATACAGTGCATTGGTGTATGATTTGGGAGTCATGCAAGTATTCTCCATTTGCATGGGTGCCATGAAGTTAGCCACCTCTGATTTTAGGAGCCCAAAGTTAGCTTTGGAGAAGTTTTTCATGGTGGTTACCTTTGTGGGAGGGGTGGGAGAGATGTGGATTTCCAAGGTGATTAGTTTGTGGTTGGATCTAACCAGGGAGGAGTTGACTATTGGTGTAGAGCAACAGTTGCCCATGTTAGTAATGACCAGGTCAAGGATGTTGCTACCTGTAGTGGGGGTAAGACCGAGCTGGTCCAGGGCATTGGAATTAGTGAATTCCAGGAAATGTTGGGGAAGTGTATTGGTACATGAGTAGTTTTCCCAGTTAATGGAGGGGTAGTTGAAGTTGCCCAGTGTGAGAGTGTTAGATTGGACCCTAATATTCTCCAGGGTGCTTAGGAACATGGAGTGTGAGTTTTGGGACATGGTTGGGGACCTATAGCAGGCTATGACCTGAATCGCTGTCTTACTCAATGTTAGCTGCACCTGAAGTATCGCTGATGCATTATGTTGGGCTACCAGTCTGAAGATGTGCACATATTTTATGAATATGGTAACACCAACACCTTTGGCGCTTCAGTCCAAGTTCTGGGGCCAAAAGGTGTGGAATGAGTTATAGCTTGGTAGTGCAGGGGTGCTTTCTGCTGCCTTGAACCAGGTCTCTGTTACAGCACAAATGTCGATGATCTCCATTTTAAGGAATGCTTCGAGCGAGTGCATTTTGAGATTTAAACTTCTAGCATTGAGCAGCATGACGATCAGATTGCATTTGTTTGTAGCTTTTACAGTGGTAATTTGGTCTTTGGAACACTGCCTAAAAAAGGCAGTATAGGGGTGGCAAGAGCCTTGGCCAGTATCCAGAAGCCCAGGGGTGACAGATGCAGGTCATCTCTGGCAAAACCTCGAGGTCTGTCAATCATGTTATCCCAGGCAGGTAGATACTGGATCCCCTTAGAATGGCACCAGAAACTTAGCCAATTGTTGAAATCAATCATTTTCTGCTTGTACTGTGGTATCATTCTGGGTCATTGTAGGATGCTGCTCAGGGCTAAGGTCATACCCACCTGGGCTGCATAATCCAAGTGCTCCTCCATGTCTCTTTTCATGTAGTCCAGGGAGGTACGTCTCAGGTCATTCACACCCACATGTACAATGACAGTCTTATTTGTACCTGTTGTTGAGGGACCTGACTGTGTGCATTATATGGTGGATCCTGGCACCTGACAAGCAGCTGATTGTTACTTTCTCCTTATTCAGTCTAGTGAGTGGGACATCAGTGTGCCTCACCATTGAGTCACCTATGACTAGAGTGTTGGGCATGCTGTTTTACCTTAAGGGCTTTGGCTGAGTGGCATACTGTTTAGGAGAGTTATGTGTCTAGTGATTAGTGTTGTGTTGTGGTGGTCGAGTGCATTTTTGGCTTGGAGGTCGATGCTGTTTGGATAGATTTTCATTGAGAGCCTCTGCAAAGGTGGGTGTGTGGTTTGTGTTTTTATGTGAAGGCAGTGCTGGTATGTGTTCTGGAGGGCTATACGTTCCATGTAGTGTGGTGCAAGTGTTGACCTTCTCCTCTTAACCAGCTATTCTGGTCTTGGCTGGAGAGTGCATGGTTTCCAATTTGCATATATAAATGCATCTCTCACAAGTCTGAGTGTTAGGAAGTAAGAAGAGAAGGTTGTCGGTGTACATGAGGCAGTTGCTACATTGTTTCAGAATGCACAAGTTCACCAGATTAATAGGAGAAAGCATGGGGTACTGACCATTAGACATGCCTGGAGGGGTGGGCATTAATAATAAGTACTGGAGCTGTTTCCTTGTAGAATATTTAGTGCTACAATAATTGCTACAAGAAGTCCGGTAAAGTGCTAGACTAATAAGCTAGTAAAAGTGCAGGAGAGGGAAAAATTGAAGAGCAGACTTTGGCACTGCTCAGAAGCTTACAAACAGTCCTGTTTACAGCAAGTCTGTATCTGGACTAGACTAGTTACAGGAAAGGTGGGAAACAAGCACAAACATGGGCTTTTAAATCAGAAAGTTGAAAGAAATGGAAAAACTGCCCACACCGCCCATAAACTACAATTTCCGGGCCAGAAACCACTCCTGTTGTGGTAGATTGGCTGCCTAATGCTTACCACTTCCACTAATAAGCTAGAAGGCTTCCCTCCAACACAGAAAGGCTTGAGGGGGCTCAGAAGCTTACACAAAGTCTTGGATACAGCAAATCTGTATATGCACTAGACTAGTTGCAGGAAAAGCAGGAAACAAACTCAAAAACAGGCTTTTAAACCAGAAAAGTTGAGAGAGATAGAAAAACACTGTCCAAATGGCCAATAACTACAATTTCTGGGCCAGAAACCATTCCTTATGTGGTAGATAGACTACCTAGTGCTTACCACTCCCATTGATAAGCTAGAAGGCTACCCTCCAACACAGAAAGGCTTGGGGGGGCTCAGAAGCTTACAAACAGTCCCGGAGACACCAAATCTGTATCTGGACTAGACTAGTTACAGGAAAGGCAGGAAACAAGCTCAGATTTTTTTCATAAAAGCAGCTAAGACAGCACTAAAAACAATTCAAGTGCAGTGCAAGCTAGCACACTTGAGTGTGTAGCAATATTAGAGCAAATGCAGTTTAAATAAATGCAATTTATTCAAACTGTACTCTGAAATGAATTAAATTATTGTTTTATTCAACTCTGAACAGTTAAAAAGTGTCACAAAATATACTTATCAGCCGAGAAACACATTCAGTCAGAACACAAGGAGATTCTAGCAAAGTTTTTTTTTTTTTTTTTTTTTTTAGTAAAGTGGAAAGGGAGAAATCAGGAACAGGAGATAATTCAAGGTTGAGAACCTAAGTGGGTTGGCCTTCTCAAAAGTTATCTCTTTATTAGGTAGAATGAGCTAATGACACTAGACTGAGAGGAGTGTCCCAAATCAAATTTACAGTGAGGACGGGCAACTGCCAAGCCACCAAGTACTAGTACAGCTACTAGCTCTAGCTATTAAATGAAAGTTTTAAACAGATAAAGAAGCAAGGAGTCTCTAGAGAATGCTTTTAACCGCAAACAAATCAGTTATATGATACCTGACTAGAACACAGAAACCTCACAAAAAATGCACAGAAAAGCATAGATAGAGCACTCACACCTTTCAGTATGAAAAAGCAGTTTACAGTTAAGTAATTCAGTAAAAATGCAATTACAGCAAGAACATAAAGTTGGCCCGTTGTGTCCTCCAGGGCTCAGTGC
Organism: Protopterus annectens; assembly: GCF_019279795.1. Lineage (NCBI taxonomy): Eukaryota > Metazoa > Chordata > Ceratodontiformes > Protopteridae > Protopterus > Protopterus annectens. The sequence continues at coordinate 299,938,614 of NC_056735.1, forward strand.
AGGAATCACTTTTGTTCATCATTTACTTTACTGACATACAAACTAAAAAGCAAGACCTATAGCTAGCCAAGTTTGCAGATGACTTCAAACTGATAATCATTGTCAAATCCCCATCTGACACAGAAACCTTGCAAAAGGAAATTCCACTTACAAATGCCTGGTGTATTGAAAATGTGCTTAAATTTAATGCTAAACCATGCATCATTGTCATATTTGGCAGACAATACATCTTCCCAGCATAAAACATCAACACAACCCCAGTTCAAAATGAAAAAGTAGTTACAGACCTGGGATCCTGGGATGATAATTCCCTCACCATTTGTCAACATGTTATTATTCTGGACCTCCATTATTTCAATACCATAATTCACACAGATGATATTCTATTGCAGGAATCATTCAAAATTCATCAAACCCTCCAAACTAATCAACAAGCAAAATTTACTGATCCCTGCAATGTCTTTAGGTAACCAGATTCTTGGTGAGTTATACTAAAACTAATGTATTCTATATTTCAACCCCCAAGAAGCTTTCTACTATACATAATATGCTAATTCAATCTTTAAATTGACATAATTCCAACTGTAAAGGAGAAGAAATAACTGAGACTTACCATACGCTGTCATCAACTTGTTTTGCCCATACTGACAGCATAACCTGTAAAGTTCTGTACCAAATTAAATTGTTACCACATCTCCCACCTCTTCTTCCCAGCCCCTCAGAAAACCATAGCCAAAAAAATGTTCTAATGCCAAAACTGGAATATGTCCTGCCTCTACTAAGTATGCACTCAGCATGCAACTGTCAAAAACTACAGGCAACAGAATTAAAAATATGTAAGCTTGAATTCCTCGCCAGTCAGAAGACACACCATTGTGACTTGCTGGAGAAGTTCCACTGGTGTTCTCTTCCCAATAGGGTTATACTTCATTTGGGGACATTGGTATTTAAAATTCATTAATTGGGTAACTGCACACCTCTGAAAAGAAACCTCCCTGTACAAAGTCAAATCTGCTCACTCATAAGTAGCCAAGATGATATTACGCTACTCACCAGACTAAAATGTAAGCAAGCAAATGACAAAAAAAAAAACCTTTCCAGAATAAGCCTTGCCCTTTGAAACCATTTAGTAAACAAAATGGAAGTTAATAATACCTTTGACATGATAATCAAATCTCTGAAGTAATTCCTTTATAAGGAATCCAAATGCTCTAGCTTCCAAAATACAGGCTTATTATTTTTTCTTAGAATAAGTATTAACGATGTATAAGAAATTGCATTGAATACTATTTGTCTATATAAAGGTGACCACACAGAGAAATGTATATACTGTATGCAGTGCAATATTTATACAAGATTGCTTGTATATAGTGTCTTTTAATCATAACCTCTCAGCTAGTACTATTTTAAACTCTTGCATATGAAATGTATATAAGGATGTCTTAATTTTGCACATCTGCTTTAATGTTTAATGCCAGGGTCATGACAGAAAAGGACCAGCTGACTATCTCACTTACCTGGTAAACAAATTGTAAAAAAATAAATAAATAAAGCAATGCAGCTTCTAATAGATATGGTTCAATTTTGTACAACATTCCTAACATTTTATTAGTTTTTGCAACCACGTAGTTAGTATGCTTATCAGACTTTGGGAGGCAGTCTATAATTACCATGAGTAATTGAGTATGTGATAATTGTTATATGATGGTGTTATTTGAGGACCTTATGCTGAGTTCAGTGTCAGCTTATAAGCTGTTTTTGTGAGACATTAATTTTGTTTTTATTTCAGTGAACCACTTTTCAAGGCAAATGAAGGAGTTTTGTGTTATTATCTGGAGTTCTTTTGAGAAGACTGCTGAGAAGGTCATTCTAGCATCATCATCTACCTATTGCATGATAGTGAAATAATTATTTTGTATATGTATTTGATGACTATACTGAAAAGTAGAGGAGCCTGGATAGAACCGTATGGTACTCCCAATGTGATTGGATGGTATAGGGAGTATACATGTTACCAGGAGACATACTGAAATCATTGATTTTCAATGTTGTTGTTGTTGTGTCTTTCGACTTTTCCCAGTTAGGGGTCGCCACAGCAAAACTCTGGTCCGCTAATGATTGGCAGTAGAGTTTTACGTGCTGAGTTGCCAGCTCTGACACACAGCCTTCAACGAAGGTACATTGATTTTCAATAACTTCACAATTAATTTATGGTGGCTTTGCTTATGTTTATGTCAGCCAATCTTTTGAGAAGAAGTTTATGTTATACAGTATCAAAAGCCTTTCAGAAGTCTAAAAAGATAGAAACAAGATATACCTGTTGTTTTTATTTGTTTTATTTCACTTAGGAAAGTAAAGCAATGCTCTTTCAGGATCATGATTAGGATTAAATACATATTTTGTGGAAAACAATAAACTGTTTTAGTCAGGTAGCCTGACACTTGTTTTAATATACATTTTTTAGGATTTTTCATAGTGGCAACAAGTTTGGTATTGAACGATAGTTTTCAAGTTTGAAGCATATGCCATCTTTGGGGGATTATATAGGATTGTTTCCATATTTTTGGATATACTGTTCTATAGTAGATCTGCTGATTAGTATAGAATAGGCTATTGTACCAGATGCTATATGTAGGTGGTCTGGTGTGTGGTTTACAGGAACCAGTGAGGAGGAAATATCTGCAACATCTCTATAAATTAGTATTTCGACAGTCTTTAGAAGCTCATTTGTATCAGATGTGCCAGAAAATGTCAGGCCTGACTATAAAGTGGGATTCTTTAAAACTGTCTTCTGTTAGTCAAATTTTATAAAGTTCAAAATGCTTCCACACTGGACATACTGTCAAAAATTCCTTCGTCTGACCACAGTATCAGTGATATGCAACAGTTAAAAGAATATAGAGAAAGTGCATATGGAAGGGGGGAAGCCACTACATTCTCTGAGTATTACTAATTTCATCACCTAAGCAAGGGAGATATAAAATGCCTAACCAAAATGTAACACTGTTTATTCAGCCATGTTAACCTATTAACTGGAATGTTAAGAAAGATTCAGTCTGGGATAATGTTATTGCAGCAACTAAGTATTGCACATTGGATAGATTATATTCTGTGTTATTCAGTGATAGAAACCATGGTGTAAACTGTAAAAACTTTTCTTTTTTAATAATGAGAAATGTTAAAAGAATTCCATATAGTCCATTCCTTTGGTTTCATTGTCCAAATCAAAGACTGGCTTCCCTCTGTATATAGTCACCATATTGAAGACACTCTACTTACATTATGTAGGAGCCTCAGCATGGAGACTGGTCTTGCAGGCAAAGCTATATGCTAATATGACTGTCTGGGAGAGTGGCTAATGCTAATTAGTTATGCTTTCTCCCCTGTAAATGTCTGACACTCCTGATTTTCAGTCATTCGTTCACTTGTATAGAAGTACTCACAGTGCAGATAATTTCAGCGCAGATGTTGACATGGAGGGTGTTAGTGGGCATTTGTGTGTCGACATGTGTAAGTGTGTGCATGTCTATTCAAACATGAATGAGGCTTCATGAATGTGTGTGTGTGTGTGTGTGTGTGTGTGTGTGTGTGTGTGTGTGTGTGTGTGTGTGTGTGTTGGAACATGTATGTGGGTGAATGTTTCCATGACAATTAGCAGAGTACAGGAGTACAGGAGGCGGGGGCTTGTTTGTGGATGATGACTGTCACATTGCACCACATAAGTTGTTTGCTTTGACCAAAATCTCTTATTGGTTAAGCAGTTACAAGAAACCTTAAATTTCTGTACTGGCTTGACCAGGTAGCATTATAGGAAAAAAAGGAAGATCTACTACACTCACTAGAGTCAATGAAACAGATCACCATTGCCCTTGTGTTTTTTTTTTTTTTTTTGCTAGTGAACTACAATTTTAGGCATTTACTGGTTGCTTTCAGCCTGATGCTTAAAAAGTAATGACGATCTAGGTCCAGAAATTTAGTTGGTAAACAATGCTTACGACTCATTAGTTCAAGCTCATGAAAACTGCAATATCATTGGAAGAACAAGGTGTTGATTTATACTTCTAACTTTTAACTTATTGTTCTCAACACCCAAAGAATCTGAACAAACTTGCCCCACATTGGCAGCATATCCCATAAAATGTGTGGTCCCATCATCCTTCTAGGCATAATTAAGCTAATGATTTTTTCCTTCAAAATTAAAGCAAGTGTAATCATACCCAAAGTTTTGAGTGTCACAAGACTTCTTTTATTAATCAAATGAACCCTTTCTATCATAGGTTAATAGGTTAGTCATTGGCTACTGACCACTGTGGCTTTTTTAAGCCTCACTATGCATCCCAAATCTCTGACACATTCTGGAACTGTTTGTAGTGTATGTGGGGGTTTAGGAGATGAAACATTTACAAGGAGGGGCCTAGGAGATTAACAGACTACCTATGTCTGTTAGAGACATTAGTGCCAAACCAGGGGTTGAATTTCCACTTCCCCATCAGGTTATCTAAGCTACACTTGAAGCTACTGAAGAGACAGGTATGTATCCCAAAAACTACTCCAGGTCCTATTTGTATCATTGACAAGGATTAACTCTTTAGAATAGGTAAGGCTGGCACTTTTTGTTTGGCAGATATGAAGGAGATTCATTAGAGTGGGGTCTGAAGATGCCCTGTACATCAGGCATAGATCATCCCTCAACAGGCTGTAGGAGACAGAATACAGGGATAGGGCTTGGAGGTGGTCTGCATAGGATACATTATTTATTTATTTATTTTTATTTGTCTTTTTTGACTAGGAAAGTCTGACTGAGTGGAGCCCAGTTTTGGAGGAAGCCCAAGTAGAAAAGCTCCATCACAGTAATTTATATTCACAAGTGAATTTCAGACAGTTCTCAGAAAAACAACAGTTACATTTTTCAGAGAAAAGCAAACATATTTACAAGCCAGATATATGCAACAAGGTATTTACATCAAAATGAATAAGTTATATAGTTCTGATAGTTCTAAATTCTTGTAGGAAGTAAATGAATTTACACTGTAGCAGGGAAAATATTTTAAAGAAGTTTCATTTATTATTTTATTTTATTTTACATTTGTTAACCGAGGAAGTCCGGCTGAACAGAGGTTCATTTTCAGCAGAGGCCCGGGGAGAAAAGCTCCACATTCAATAAGATACAAAACATAAATTGTTGACATGACAATAGAGCTCATATACTAGTTTAACTACACCATGCATTCACAATAGAACTCATATACTAGTTTAGTTAGGCATACACAATTTCACACATCAAATAAGATACAAACATATATCACTGACTTGACATTAGAGGACATAAACTATTTTAGCTGTGGTGCTGCGGTAGTGTTGTTGCCTCACAGTAAGACGCTGTCCGGTTCGATTCTCAGCTAGAGCATCTTCTGCATGGAGACATGCATGAATGGGCATACCTTCGTTGAAGGTTGTGCATCAAGGCCGGTAACTCAGCATGTAAAAATCATCTAGCAATCATTAGCGGACCAGAGTTCCACTGTGGCGACCCCTAACCGGGAAAAGCTGAAAGACACAACAACAACATTCGTACTTTCACACAGTCATGATGGTTGACATTATTAGCTAGTCTGTACATTTTCTGTGGAGTCTTGATTGAGAAACTTCACATAGTAGTAATACAGAGTGTGTTCTTGACATAAGAATAGCTGAAGTTTAAGTCTAGATATATGCATTCATTGTATACTTCATTCATCATTGTTGCCAATATTGGCTAATAGCACTGCTAGAGTTTGAAAATTACAAGAGTGAGGGAAGAGAAGAGGGGAAAGAGAGCAAGAGTTAGAGGGAGGAGTGAAAGATTTAGTTAGCTGTTCAATCGGCATTAGACTGACCTTAGGATTGGGTAGGAAGAAGTTGTCACTAATACAGTTAGTCGATCAACCAGGGGAGATAGTAGTATTATTTAGGAGGATAGTGGTAATAGCATTTCATAGGTTCATAAGTGTATACTAGGCCAACAACCACTAGGGCCCTTATTAGCATAGGCCTGCAACCAAAATGTGACCACAAATCTGATTTATATAGGTAGTGATTTACTGACTGCGTTTGCCCATCAGAGACATAAGAGATAGACCAGGGGTGAATTTCTAATTATCTGTAGAGTTATCTAAGTTGCACTTAAAAATGATAGGGAGGAACTCTGCTTCACATGGATGGGAAGCCTGTTCTAGAGACTGAATTCTATGAGAAACATATCTGTCTCTCCAACACAGTCTATTTATGTCTCAAGCAAAATGTAGATCTTTTAATCTAGTAGTTCAATGCTGTTTGGTTTGCAGATGTGCAAAAGGTTCAACAAAACAGAGTCCACGAATATCCTCTGTCACAAAAAGAGATACTGCCAGCACAGCTATCTGAAATTTTGTAAATAATCATATGTCATTTGTGAATATCAACATGATTTATATAAGATGCTTGTGCTACAAATGTATTAGAACACTGTGTCATGTATATCAAACTGCTGGAAATAAGTTTGTGTTAAAAAGGTATTTTATAAAGTGCTTGAGTTTAAAATGTAACCACAGTATGTCCTACTGGAAGAGAACAAAAATGTGCATGCACAATTGTAACTGTTTAAATTTATATATTTTAACAGTGGAAATTGGAATACAGGAGGTTAACTTCAGAAAGCTAGCTGAAATTAGTTTACTTTATAGGCTAGGCCAGAGACATAATGTCTGTACTAGGGAGCTTTCTGTATTGTCTTCGGAGTGAACTAATTACTACCACTGAAAGCATGATGGAATGCAATAGTTTTATGACTTCCAGCAGCTGCCAAAGATCTGAGATCTATATACTTTCACAGGTAGATGCTAAATACTGCCAAGCTTCCAGCAGTTGGGATTTCACCTGGGATAGAGTCATATGACAAGAAATGATATTCTGCAAGCTATCCCAGTAGTAATATTTGACATATGAATTTGAGGAGCCTCTTAGAGAGACAGTGCATTCTATATTCTGTCTTGGACCTGAGAAGAACCATTTGCCACATGTGTCTTGCTCTGATGAAGTAAGTTTCTAGGGAACAGTATAATTCTCTTGGATACAGTCAGGAATATAGCAAAGCTTAGTTAAGATATTTTTCTTTATTTATTTGAGACTGTTCTGCAATGTAGTTTTAAATATTTCTTGTGATTTTGAACTCTGATGTTACTGTAATTATATACTGAGTATTTTCGGGTTCTTTTATTATTTATTAATAAATATATATAAACCTTTCATTGTGGCTGATCTGTCTAGAGACATTTAAGTTTTGAGAGTACCTGCATATGTATTTTTTGACACTGTGTGGGCCATTCCAAATAGCCTTGCTCTTTGTCAAACTATTATTAATATTAATATTAATAATAATATTAATATTACACAGTAAAATTAGACACCATTTGTTAAGGACCTTAAAGTAGCTGATAAGGAGTTGGCTGGTGGCAGTGATAACTGCCTTATAGTCTGGGCAAAAGGGGGAATAGCTGGTAAACCTGGGCCAGCCTTTCCCAGGTGTGTGTGTGTGTGTGTGTGTGTGTGTGTGTGTGTGTGTGTGTGTGTGTGTGTGTGTGTGTGTGTGTGTGTGTGTGTATGTGTGCAAATCAAACCTCAAAGAGTGTGTGTGTGTCAGCTACTTGCGCAGGACACAAAGCACTGGTTGGACAGATAGAGTGCTGAAGTTCTTGGCTTTGCCACTCAGACAAGGTCTCAACTCTATAGCTATGCCAGTGGGAAGTCTTATTGGGGATCTGGAGAAAGAGCGAGAAATGAGCCCCAGACTGACTGTGGTCTCTGTGTGCTTTTAAGTGAAATTGCACTTGATGCAGAGGGTTGCATCTGGAAATACTGTGTGTGTACCTGTTATCCTCTCAGTGTACTTCCTCCACTGTTGGCAGTGGTGAGGATCGAGGCTCCTTGATCACAGGTCCAGTGGTAGGTCATTACACCCTGTATGCCAGGCAAAGATCACCTCTCAGAAGTCTGTAGGATACCAAGTAAACAGACAGAACTTTGAGGTGATCAAAGTAGGGCATGGTGTGAACTTCCTGTATTCTTCTTGTAAGGAACTTTTGAGGACGCTTCAGTTGCTGTATGTGTCTGTTCAGGTACATACTGAAGAGGGCATTATACTCTATGGTGGATATGATGAGGGGACAGTATAATGGTATGATGACCTCTCTGGACCTAGATGCCATGCCCTTGCTTATAAATTGAGAACATGGAAGGATTTTATTACTACCTTGCACACGTGCTGGTTGAAGGCTAAGTTACTATATACATGATCCATGACAAATTAATTAACTTTTAAGGGTGTTTTATTGATGATATAGAGACCCAGGGTGGCCGAGTCCCAAAAGGTACTATAATGCATTTCTTGTGGGTGATCAAATTGGTGTAACTAATGAAATTATTTTTTGAGCTATGATACGGAATCAGAATTGTCTAGACACAGTAAAGCCTTGCTGAGTCTAATTATGGTGGCTGCCAAAAAAGCAATTACTAGAAAATGGAAATCAAAGTCTAAACAAAATTTACTAGAAGTAGTGAATATAGTTACAGAGATAAAACAGCTGGAATTGGGATCTTTAGAAAAGGGTAGGAACAAATGAGGTTTGAAAGAAGGCAGGATTTGAATGAGCTATGTAATGTTTGACTGACAATGACTGGATAGATTATAAGTGATGTATAATGTTGGCAAATAAAATTATGTCAGTATGGTTTATTTTAATTTATATAAATGAATGATTGCCTATGTCATAGGTGATAATTTAATAAAGATGTTTCTTGTTTAAAACAAATAAAAAAGTTAGTGCTTTCATTACAGACCTTAACCTGGCAATAAACATGAACATGGCCAAGACTGGGTAAGCTATTGTTTGAGCTGGATTTTGTGGCTTTAGAGTTTATTAGACATTTTACCTGTGTAGGGATGGTGTTCCAGAGTTTTGGTAATTTATTCCCTGCATTCTTGTAGTGTGGACCCCCTGTGGAAGTTCCACTTTTTGGATGTGCATGTTTATATACATATCAAAGGAGACATTGTACAAAGTCCATGCTGTGTCAAGTACATAAGATGTGTCCCACTAAATCAGCCATCTCAAACAACTCTATACTTTGCATGGTGTATCTGGCACTACAACAGCATACTGAGTTATACCTGTAGTCTTTATCCAGAAGTCAAAGTAAACAGAAACAGCTTGCAACATCATATGTGATCTGCTACAGGATGTAGCCAAATGCATGGTTCTGTATCTCAGCCTGGTTTACAGTCTCTCTGTTTTTAATGGATTGTCAAAGATAACATGCAGAAGAATTTTATCTTATCAACTGCACAGATCCTTTAGTGAGAGATGCAAAAACATCACGTACCCCCTTGTATGGAGCATGCCCAAGCTTTACAATCCAGATGAAGTTAGTCGCTCTTCTTCTTTCTGCAGAAAGTCAAAATCTGTAAAGTTTTCCAGAAGCTCTGTAGATACAGACAAAATTCAACAAAGACATCTTAATGTTTTTCAGAAACAATCACAGATCCTGAAAATATGGCACCCCCATATTCCATGACCAAATGCCAGTCACCAGAGTCTCCTACCCATTTGTATAGTGTATAAAAGCTGGTTGACCTTCACTTGCTATGTATCTAAAAGTAGGCAAAGGCATGAAACCATAAGTTCAGAGTGCTGCCAGGATGACCAACTGATATCTTATTCAAGCAGTTACATGTGGCGCAGTATGTGTATATCCACACTGACCAATTCTGCTGTGAGGTAGTGGGTCAGTCACACAAAAATGTCATGACTTTCTATCCAGAGAGTATTGCCCAACTTATGTCTTCAGACAGAAATCAGAATTCTCTTTTCAAAGTCGATTCCTGTGGGTAATTGACCACAACTACAAACCATGTCAACAAGCATGCTTTCGTTGTACAAGTGTGCTCAAACAAATAGAGATGTCCTTCAGACACCCATACATTCACACTCCTTCTCCCACAGCATACATGTATGTAACAAATACCCTGTTCCTACACAACGGTAACACATCTATAACTCACTCAGTGTTTTTCTTCTGCATAGTCCCCTCATAGGGATCATAGTTTGTACAGTTGTCTGATGCTATAACTCTGTGGTTTACAAAGATGATTTTTGACGATTCTCGTACTGACTGCTGTCAGGGCAGTGGCAGTTTGGGATGCTAGCTTTTTTCACTGAAATGCTGTTATGCATGGTATCACCAGGATGGTAATTGACACCGCATGCTTTAATTTTCTCGTGTTCATTGCAAGACAACTTTGACTAACCTGTACATTAAGACTCTAAATGGCTTTAACATGCAGTTAGAAACCAGAAAAACATGGTTCACTCTTGTAAGTAGTAGCACATTCAAACATTTTCTTATTTGTTTCAACAGTGATGATTACCTAGTTGCCATCATTATAAAATATGAATTAGTAAGTCATATTCAGTCTGAATATGATAGAACTTACTTTTAATTTATGATACAACATATGCCATAATCTATTTATAACAAAGCAAGGTAGTTAATGTTAAAGTGTTTTATGCTACATCTTAGTTAAAGGAGCACATATTTCCTTAATGCAAAATATAAATGCCCATTGTTAAGGCATGATCATTTTACACAACAATCATTTTCCGACATCTATAATACAAAATTAATTTGGTAATTAGCAATGTTAACTTGTACTGATTGTCATTTGTTATCCTTTTTTATATTCACACTTTGCTTTAATATGTACATTATTTACTATGTTTGTTATATGTTTCCTTTCCACAGCTGAATGCATGCCACTGAGGCTGTTGTTATATTAGTTTTACTCTCCATAATGAGATGGTGCATAAAATGAATCGAAAGAATGGCAAATAACTGAATAAAAACATAATGAACAATGTATTAAACTGAAGCCTTTGCAGTGAATACAATCTGTGCTGTTCTTGTGAACACCTCACACATAATGCTGTTAAAAAAGAAGGAAGTTTCACTGTTCACCAAGAAGAGTTAAAATGTGAGAGTGTTTTGTATCTGCCTTGGTACTGATTATTTACAGTACACTGAGTGCCTTCCGATACCTTGCCCTTAGTCACGAGTCATGGTCGCTGTCTTCATGACAAAATCTGTCAGCACTTCATTTCTACTGGCAGTAAGTGAGTATTTTTAGAGGTGCTGATACACTGCAAACATGCTAATGTACCTACTAAGATCTAAGGGGTCAGAGTGTTTTAAATATTATACACACATTTTAAGTAGACTGATATGTTTTGCAATGGTTATTTAAAAAAAACAACACATTCAAAACATTCCAGCGTAGCATAAACACATCTACTCCACTGTGGAGCCATGCAGGACAGTCGTAAAAGAAGAATTACAATCATATGTCTCCTAAATAGTCTTTAAAGGATAACAATTTCATCTAGTTTTTACCTTTCCTTTAGTTATATGAGGTGTGTCATACACAGTTGGCGTATGTAAAGATATTGAATATATTTTACTAAGTAAATGCTGTACTGAAAGATTATTTCATGGAAAGTGAGATTTTTACTCATGATTTGAAACAATTATGGGACTATTATATGTTTTTACTTAACTGTGCAGCTACTCTGTGCAGTGTGATTCATTTTATAGATAGCAAGATAGAGAAGTAGATATAGATATAAATATATATCTCTATCTCTATATACAGTATATCTATATCTATATCTATCAGATGTTTGAGACTGCCTCTATCGAATCAGGCAATGTTGACTAAATTATACTGAAGCCTGCAATGTCAAACGCCTGAAACAGCATAAAGCATTCTATCCTGAACGTTCCTTCCACTCTGGACCCAGAAACAAGCGTTAACATGGGTACTAAAAGGACAAGTCCAGTAGTTTGGTATATTGAGTGTACGACAATGCAGGCTTCGGTATAGTTTAGTAGACATTATCCTGATTTGGTAGAGGCAGTATCAAACATCTGATAAACACACATACATACACACAGGCACATACACATATATATTTTGTATTGTTCTACATTTACTTGTTCTGTGTTATGTTAGTTGTGCAATAAATTAATGATGCTCACTATGTGCCTGTGAATCATGGTATGAAGCAATGCCATTTAAACTGTAATTTAATGTATTTATCTCCTTCTGATGTGCTGGTTCTACTGTCACACCACTTTAGAATGTCAGTGATGATTCCAATGGTACATGCAGAAAATTTCAATTCATTTTCAGAAAACATTTTCAAAGGAATGCCACTGGATGCAATTACTGTGGACACAGCACCTCTCTGTGGTCAGGAATATAGTGTCACTGTGGAGTAAAATGTGGTGAACTTCTGGAAAGGGAATTATATTAAATTAAATAAGTATGTCTAAGACTCCAAAACTGTTCAGTCTGATTTGCATCTTGGAAATCCTACCAAGTACAAGAAAATAAACATCTCATCAAATTAGCATTATTTCTTTCTTGATTAATGTTTTATATCATAGATTATTTTAATTTGGTCTGATTTATAACAGTATGCTGCTCCCTTCTGAATGAACATTACCACTTTAAAAAATGTGTCTGTATGTAAGGGTATATCTAGAACTGAAACAAAGATGATGCCGTGTGTGTATGTGCGTGTGTGTGTGTGTGTGTGTGTGTGTGTGTGTGTGTGTGTGTGTGTGTGTGTGTGTGTGTGTGTGTGTGTGTGTGTGTGTGTGTGTGTGTCCCTGCCAGTAGGCTCACTTACTGCCAAACAGATAAATAATGAATTTTAGTTCTGTTCTTGCTGTTATACTTCCAATGGAAGATGCACACCCTCTTTAACCTGCTTTCATACAAATAATCAGAAATAGTGGAGTGCAAGAGGTGTACGCCTAATAAGGTAAAATATAAAATGATCATGCTAAAACATTGCTTAAAACAGCAGTGTAATTTTAGAAAGGCACATACTACTGTAAATAATAACCCCTTTTCTATGATGAAGTGGATTGTTCATCATAATATTTTAAGTATTTCAAGATTCTTATACTTTTATTTGAAAGAATATTATTTTGTCATCACTATGTAATGAATACTGAACTGGTACTCCACTGCTAATGTGCTAATTATGTTACAATGATATTTATTATCCCTTTAAAAAATAGACATTAATATTTTTCTGCATACTGACTGAAGACTAAGAGATTTACCTTGACCATAATATCCACTGCAGGAAGTTTTTGACTGAGATAAAAATTTTCAACAAAGACTTCAGGTCAGAGAACAGTAAAAGGCCACATTGTAAAGGTATAAGATATTTGTTTCTGGTGGCAGTAGATCTAACAATGACGAGTGTGTGTGTGTGTGTGTGTGTGTGTGTGTGTGTGTGTGTGTGTGTGTGTGTGTGTGTGTGTGCATGGCAAGTGTGGCGGCTATGACAGTGTAAACACATATATTTCTTTGTATGTATTTCCACTACTGTATGTGCTGTACTCAGGTCTAAATTTATATTACTGGAACAAGAAAGTGAGTATAAGATATTGCACATGCTGCCTGGCTTAGGTTCAAATGCACTTACAGAATTTATTACAGAAAGGGATACTCAAATGGTATTCTCATGAGAAAAAAAAAACATGTACACAAATTACATTTCAAATATTCAAGAATCCTTGCTTTCACTGTGTCAAAAATTGAATTGGATGCATCTATGTTACCAAGGAGACTAATAGTCTTTGATATTAATGACCCACTTGAGGGATTATTTGAAGTGCAAGATTTTCTGTTACAGCTCAAGTCAAAACTCTTCCTTCTTTTCTAAGGGACAGTGGTTATTTACTGCAATTAATAAATAATTTTCTTCAAAGGATTATTTCTTTATTTCTGTTGATACAGGACTGAATAGCTTTTGCTCCCACACAGCACTATAATGGTGTTCAGGCCATTTCTTACTGTCTTTGTAATTATGATTTTATCCAGTGCATTTTAGAACTGTTTTTTATTAGAATAGATTCTTATTGATGGTAAAATATTCTGATTATATAAGGTAAAGGTCATGAGGCCAAAGTCTACCCTAGTTACTTATTTATTTATTTATTTATTGAGCTGCAGTGTATGTGCTATGGCTCTTATTTTTGGGATATGTGAAGTTTTACAAACACTATATGGATGATGTATTACTCATATGTTCATGGTCCCGATATTTGATGATGTTTTTTCTAGACTAGAGAGTAATACCATGCATATCACTTTTTAATATTTGCTGAACAGTCCAGTTATTGACTGTTTGGACATCAGATTATACATTAAACAGAGGTGACTTCATACCATTATGTTCCACAAAAACCCAGAGGAGGAAATAATTTTCTAGTGGCTGACATTATTAAATCACTTCCTTATGAGGAGTACTTCAGTGTTTAAAGATTGAGCTAAAAAGATGAAGAGTTTGAGTTTCTTGTAATGGACATTAAAATCAGGCTTACTGAGAGGAGCTATGATGCTAATATCTTGCAAAAACAAAGCATAACTCAAGACTAGGAACCAAAGAAAGATCAAATAATTTCTAATAAAGTCCACACAGAAGTATATACTGGAAGAAAAGTAAAGAATATGAATATCTTCTTTAATCAAGCAATACTAGCGCAAAGTTTTTAGTGATGCATGCAACATGACAACCAAAGAGCTCATATGGAGACTTTGTCAGACTACATGACTGACTGGTGTACCAGATTTCTAAAAAGAGAATATAGATAATTCTGTTAACAATAACCCTAATGGAGAACCAGTCTCAGATATACAATATTAATGATCAGAAATGTTTTAATGAGAACATTCCATTAGTAAAACATCCCTGATTTGTTTGTGTGTGTGTGTGTGTGTGTGTGTGTGTGTGTGTGTGTGTGTGTGTGTGTGTGTGTGTGTGTGTGTGTGTGTGTGTATGTGTGTGGAAATAGATATAAATATAGATATGAGTCTGTGACAGACATTTGAAGTATCAAAACTTTGAATACCTGTCATACAACTATAACAGTTCAAATCACAAAGATTCAAATACACTCTACTTTCAGTCACAAAGATTTGAACAAAAACAAAATCTATTTTCTTGCAGGTGGCAAGCCCCTCTGAGCTGCCCTGCACCCCCCACACTCCCTACTAACTATTTATGCCAACTCCGAGATCACACCACAGTGGGGAAAGGGAAAATTCCCTGATTCCCACTATACCACAATCTCAAACTGAAAAAAAAAAACAGGATTAAGTGAGATCAACTGATTTTCGATCACTTGTATTGGCTTTTTTCCGTTTGCACAGTTGCCACTCTGATGGCTTGAATGGAAGCCATATATATATATGTAGAGTTATGTTTATACATTGAAGTACGTTTCATCGAAACGTACATCAAACTCACTTTCGCAAAAGTGCATTTTATCGAAAATGCACTTTCGCAAAAAAAAAAAACAAAACAAAAAACAACATGCCAAAAAACTAAAAAAATAAAACAGTACTCATGTTTATGCATGGAGCAATCCCCCCTGCACCCCCCACACCCCCCCCTACTTTAATATTCTCACTCCAAGATCGCACTACAGTGGGGGAAATGGAATATTCCATTATTCCCGCCAAAACCATTTTTATCCGCTGTACCACGATCTAAGAAACAGTTTGCTTAGTTCTACAATCAACAGTACAGTCGATGTACAACTAAATCTACATGCAAACAATTGTTTGCTTACTTACCTTTCAGCAAAAGTGCATTTTCGACAAAATGCACTTTCGCGAATGTGAGATCGATCGTGTATGTTTCGATGAAACGTACTTTCAAGAACTCGCACAATGTGAGATCGATCGTGTATGTTTCGATGAAACGTACTTTCAAGACTCATATATATATATATATATATATATATATATATATATATATATATTTATACAGTGGTGGCTCATGCTATTGGACTGCAGGACTGCAGCCCCCCAACTGTAAGAAGAAAATAAAATTTAGTGTCCCACTGTTCCTTATAATTTAGTGTCCATTTCCTGAACTGACTGCTGGAAATAATTTTGAGTGTCTGGACCATTTTCCCCAACTCAGACTGCTGTAAGATTTTGTCAGTGCTGCAGCAACATCCTAAGACCCAGTTTATGCTGCAATTTTCAGTGGTTTAAGTTGTCTTCTTTGCAATTTAGCACAAGAAGTGCTGCTGTTTCAGTCATGTTACTTTGATTGAACTTTTTGCAGTCATTTAAAATTGGCGACAAAAGAACTTTTTGCTTTGAGGCCTCAGACAGTGAATTTGCTTTGATAGGAAGTGGTGTTGGATGTCAATTACAGGAGTGCAAAACTTAGGACTAACTTGTGAAACTCATGAAAAGCATTGGTTAGCGTGTGAAATATGATCGGCACAACAGTGCCCAGGTTATGGCTAAGTTTAGCATTTGATTTGGGATTTCCACCTTGCTGTAACATTTAGCATATGCTTTCCCTAAACCATGATGGAACTCTGAGAAGTACAGCATTCAAAGAAGTTCTTGAGTTCTAGAAATGCTAAACATATGCACTTAAAATCCACGTCTTTGTAGTCATTAGGTTTGCACAGCCATTTGTGTTTCTTTCTTTTTTTTTTTTTTTTGCATATCTGGGTTAGCAATACTGCCCTGCTTTGTAGCATTTGTTGATATAATTATTGTAATGCTGTCATTTTCCCACTGTCGTTGCATACATGATAGCTTGATTTGCATAATATTGTGGGTTTTTCATTCATTATATGAAAATCAGTGGGATGTTTTTGACCGGTCATTTTAGCAATCCTTTGCTTTCAAATATAAGGTCTTAGGATTTCTTCCTTTGCAAATGTTGCTGGACACTGGAGTCTTACTTTTGTGCAGAAACGCTTTAAATTGAAACTGCTGTGACACTTCCAGGTGATGAGTGTATAGAACCCCCACCTAACATCTCTGTGCTGCTTTTTGCGTATCATTTAATGTGTGATTTTGCCAGGGTAATCCCTAGGCTTATAAAGTTTAAAGGTCTAGGCCATTAGCATAGTACACACCTATGAGCCTAAGTGGAGATTTCCTTGCTTCATAGAGGGTTAATTTTACAGTTTTAACAGTTCTACTGACCGGGACGATATTCTAGTGTGTGTGTGTGTCTGTGTGTGTGTGTGTGTGTGGCTCCAGTGTGTGTGCGTGTAATGCCCAGAAATATACCTGGTGGCTAGAGATAGGCTCAAACCCTGTACCTTGAATACAAATAGCAAGAGCCTGAATTCACACCCATCACCAATTGAAAAAAAAAAAAGATTTTTGATTTTACCTCATATAGGTTCATAGGTTCATAGGTTGATACTAGGCTATCTGCCCTAGGGCAATACAAGCCTAGCCAGAGTGTGTCATTGGCCGCCACCCTTCTTAGATTAGTTTACTGTGCCTCTGTATAGTAGGTCACAGAAGATAGCCCATTTAAGGTTAGTTTACCATGCCTCTGTCTAGCAGAGACACAGAAGAGATCCCAGGGTAAAATTTACGATCTCATCCAAAAACGCCAAGATTTCTCTTCTCTTTGGAAGAGGGTCATTGAGGGGCTCTGTCTGACATGGATTGGGATTTTTTGTTCCTAGGGAGTGAGGATCCTCTGATATGAATCTCCCCTCCAGCATGTCTATTTTATTTCTGTGTTGAGGTTTAAGTCACTGGAGCGTGGTTCTGATGATGGATTTTTTCTTCTTGAGATGGAGCATGACCATTGATTCTGGGTTGGACATGGCTTACACGTATCGTCATGGCTGTGGGCACAGATCGCCTCTGGAGTAGGTTGTAAGCAACTGAGTAGAGCTGGAGTTTCTTTAGCCTAACTGCATAGGGCATCTGTTTGAGTCCCTTGATCCTCTTGGTGAGGTACTTTGTACCTTCTAGTTGTAGCAGGTGTCGGGTGGCTATATAGAATGGATTATGGCCCCAGTTTGCAGTCATCTGCAAACTTTGTCAGCCATAGTCGACTCCTGTGTTAGCCTGTACCTCAAAGAAATATATACCGAACAAGAGAGGTCCCAGGACTGAGCCTTGTGGGACGCCATGGTTTAGAGTCTGACATGGCACCTGCAATTCTGACCATGTGGGTTCTATCCCTAAGCCAGTTTGCAACCCATCTTGTGACATAGGGGTTGATATTTAAGCTGGTGAGCTTATCTATGATGCCAGAAATTGACCAGGTTCAGCAAGATCTGCCCTTAACACAGAGCATATCTCCATGCATTCCTGTAGGTATCCATAGAAAAACCACATTGCCAAAGTGGTTAGAAAGACCTTCATATTCTCCAGTGTCTTCAGGAAAGTTAGTTGAGGTATGGGTATCACTTCATATTCTTCAAAGGTACACAGTAACACAAAACCTTGTAATCTAGCAATTTTCTAAGATCAATATTTGAAATTTACAAAGAGGTTCAATATGTTCAGTGCCTGTTGCCCTGTGTTTCAGTAGCAATGCTCCAGGTAAGCTTAGCATAATGTTAAACTAGATAACATATAAGCTA
Source organism: Protopterus annectens (assembly GCF_019279795.1). Lineage (NCBI taxonomy): Eukaryota > Metazoa > Chordata > Ceratodontiformes > Protopteridae > Protopterus > Protopterus annectens. The sequence continues at coordinate 299,957,133 of NC_056735.1, forward strand.
TATGCATATGATGTAATTACAAGTGGAGATATCACAGAAGTTGCTACTTTCAGCATGTTACCTGGACTTTTATAAAGCTCAGTAAATCTAAATCCTTAGAGCCACGCTGAGGGACTTGAACCTCAGCACAGAAATAAATAGAACTTGCTGGAGGGACAGATTCATAACCCAGAGGCTCCCTTCACTCTGGAATAGAATTCCAGTTCATGTGAGGCAGAGCGCCTCACTGAATCTCTTCAAGAAGAATCTCGATAGGTGGATGGGGGATCATAGGTTTGTCCCAGGGATTACTCCCGTGTCACTATTAGGCACAGTAAACTGAACCTTAAAAAGGGCACAGTATACTCAAATCAAGGGGTGGCATAAGCCATACAGAATCGGGCTAGGCTTATAATTGCCCCAGGGCAGATAGCCTAGTATGAACCTATGAATCTTTGAACCTAATAAAGTCCACACAGAAGTATATACTGGAAGTAAAGTAAAGAATATGCATATCTTCTTTAATCAAGCAATACTAGCGCAAAGTTTTTAGTGATGCATGCAACATGACAACCAAAGAGCTCATATGGAGACTCTGTCAGACTACATGACTGACTGGTGTACCAGATTTCTAAAAAGAGAATATAGATAATTCTGTTAACAATAACCCTAATGGAGAACCAGTCTCAGATATACAATATTAATGATCAGAAATGTTTTAATGAGAACATTCCATTAGTAAAACATCCCTGATTTGTTTGTGTGTGTGTGTGTGTGTGTGTGTGTGTGTGTGTGTGTGTGTGTGTGTGTGTGTGTGTGTGTGTGTGTGTGTGTGTATGTGTGTGGAAATAGATATAAATATAGATATGAGTCTGTGACAGACATTTGAAGTATCAAAACTTTGAATACCTGTAATACAACTATAACAGTTCAAATCACAAAGATTCAAATACACTCTACTTTCAGTCACAAAGATTTTAACAAAAACAAAATCTATTTTTTGCAGGTGGCAAGAACCTCTGAGCTGCCCTGCACCCCCACACTCCCTACTAACTATTTATGCCAACTCCGAGATCACACCACAGTGGGGAAAGGGAAAAGTCCCTGATTCTCACTATACCACAATCTCAAACTGAAAAAAAGAACAGGATTAGTGAGATCAACTGATTTTCGATCAGCTGTATTGGCTTTTTTCCATTTGCACAGTTGCCACTGATGGCGTGAATGGAAGCCATAGAAATATATATATATATATATATATATATATATATATATAGATATATATATATATATATATATATATATATATATATATATATATATATATGTATATATATATATATATATATATATATATATATATATATATATATATATATATATATATATGTAGAGTTATGTTTATACATTGAAGTACGTTTCATCGACACGTACATCAAACTCACATTCGCAAAAGTGCATTTTATCGAAAATGCACTTTCGCAAAAAACAAAACAAAAAACAACATGCCAAAAAACTAAAAAAATAAAACAGTACTCACGTTTATGCAGGGAGCAATCCCCCCTGCACCCCTCACACCCCCTTACTTTAATATTCTCACTCCAAGATCGCACTACAGTGGGGAAAAGGGAATATTCCATTATTCCCGCTGTACCACGATCTAAGAAACAGTTTGCTTAGTTGTACAATCAACAGTACAGTCAATGTACAACTAAATCTGCATGCAAACAACTGTTTGCTTACTTACCTTTCAGCAAAAGTGCATTTTTGACAAAATGCACTTTCGCGAATGTGAGATCGATCGTGTATGTTTCGATGAAACGTACTTTCGAGACTCATATACATATATATATATATATATATATATATATATATATATATATATATTATATATACACATATATATATATATATATATATATATATATATATATATATATATACACACACACACATATATATATATATATATATATATATATATATATATATATATATATATATATATATATATATATTTATACAGTGGTGGCTCATGCTATTGGACTGCAGGACTGCAGCCCCCCAACTGTAAGAAGAAAATAAAATTTAGTGTCCTACTGTCCCTTATAATTTAGTGTCCATTTCCTGAACTGACTGCTGGAAATAATTTTGAGTGTCTGGACCATTTTCCCCAACTCAGACTGCTGTAAGATTTTGTCAGTGCTGCAGCAACATCCTAAAACCCAGTTTATGCTGCAATTTTCAGTGGTTTAAGTTGTCTTCTTTGCAATTTAGCACAAGAAGTGCTGCTGTTTCAGACATGTTGCTTTGATTGAACTTCTTGCAGTCATTTAAAATTGGCGACAAAATAACTTTTTGCTTTGAGGCCTCAGACAGTGAATTTGCTTTGATAGGAGGTGGTGTCGGATGTCAATTACAGGAATGCAAAACTTAGGACTAACTTGTGAAACTCACATTGGTTAGTGTGTGAAATATGATTGGTACAACAGTGCCCAGGTTATGGCTAAGTTTAGCATTTGATTTGGGATTTCCACCTTGCTGTAACATTTAGCATATGCTTTCCCTAAACCACGATGGAACTCTGAGTACAGCATTCAAAGAAGTTCTTGAGTTCTAGAAATGCTAAACACATGCACTTAAAATCCACGTCTTTGTAGTCATTAGGTTTGCACAACCATTTGTGTCGGATAAAAATCGTTATCAGTTCATTTACAGCTTGTGTGCTAAGAGTAAAGCAATACATTGTAGAAGTATGAAATGTGTTACAGTGTTTCTTTCTTTTTTTTTTTTTTTTTTTTTTTTTTGCATATCTGGGTTAGTGTGTTCACAAGTACAGCTGCCCTGCTGTGTAGCATTTGTTGATATAATTATTGTAATGCTGTCATTTTCCCACTGTCGTTGCATACATGATAGCTTGATTTGCATAATATTGTGGGTTTTTCATTCGTTATATGAAAATCAGTGGGATGTTTTTGACCGGTCATTTTAGCAATCCTTTGCTTTCAAATATAAGGTCTTAGGATTCCTTCCTTTACAAATGTTGCTGGACACTGGAGTCTTACTTTTGTGCAGAAACGCTTTAAATTGAAACTGCTGTGACACTTCCAGGTGATGAGTGTATAGGAAACCCCACTATAACATCTCTGGTGTGCTCATTTTTATGCATTTAATTGTGAATTTGCCAGGGTAATCCTATGGGCTAGGCTTGTAAAGGCTCCAGGGCCATTAGCATAGTACACACCTATGAGCCTATGGACGGAGTTTGTTCCTTGCTTCATAGAGGGTTAATTTTGTTTTTACAGACAGATCTACTGACCGGGACCATATTCTAGTGTGTGTGCGTGTGTGCGTGTGTGTGTGTGTGTGTGTGTGTGTGTGTGTGTGTGTGTGTGTGTGTGTGTGTGTGTGTGTGTGTGTGTAATGCTCCAGTGAAATATACCTGGTGGCTAGAGATAGGCTCAAACCCTGTACCTTGAATACAAATAGCAAGAGCCTGAATTCCCTACCCACCACCACTTGTGAAAAAATTTTCAGATTTTTGCCTCATATAGGTTCATAGGTTGATACTAGGCAATCTGCCCTATGGCATTTACAAGCCTAGCCAGAGTGTGTTTGGCTTTCGCCACCCTTCTTAGATTAGTTTACTGTGCCTCTGTATAGTAGGTCAAAGAAGATAGCCCATTTAAGGTTAGTTTACCATGCCTCTGTCTAGCAGAGACACAGAAGAGATCCCAGGGGTAAATTTACGATCTCCCATCCAAACATCAAGATTCTTCTTGAAGACAGTCATTGAGGGGCTCTATCTGACATGGATTGGGATTTTGTTCCAGAGTGAGGGGAGCCTCTGGGATATGAATCTGTCCCTCCAGCATGTTCTATTTATTTCTGTGCTGAGGTTTAAGTCACTGGAGCGTGTAGTTCTGATGGATTTGGATTTCTTGAGGTGGAGCATGTCTGTTAATTCTGGGTTGGACATGGCTTTATACGTCAGGCACAGATCGCCTCTGAGTAGGCGGCAAGCAACTGAGTAGAGCTGGAGTTTCTTTAGCCTAACTGCGTAGAGCATCTGTTTTAGTCCCTTGATCCTTTTGGTGAGGTACTTTTGAGGTCTTTCTAGTTGTAGCAGGTGTCGGGTAAGGTACATCCCAAATGGGGCATTGTATTCAATTATGGGCCTGATTAGTGATGAGTAGAGGGGTACAATGACCTCTCTTGATCTAGATGTGAACCCCTTCGTGATAAGGTGGGCTATATAGAATGCCTTTCTAACCACTTTGGCAATGTGATTGCCAAAGGAGAGATTGCAATCTACTTGGGTCCCCAAATCCCTAATTACTTCTTCCGTACTTAATGGATTACCACCTATGTGGTAATTTGTGGGCACTTTGTTTTTCCCAAAGGGGATGACTATGCACTTTTTGGCATTTAGCTTTAGGCCATGGCTCTGGCACCAGTTATCCGTCTCTTTGAGACCTTTTTGGAGGATGCTTGTGTCAGCCGGTGAGTCGATTATGGCCCCCAGTTTGCAGTCATCTGCAAACTTTGTCAGCCATACTCCTCCTGTGTTAGCCTGTACCTCAGAGAAATATATACTGAACAAGATAGGTCCCAGGACTGAGCCTTGTGGGACGCCACTTGTAACTGGTTTAGAGTCTGACATGGCACCTGCAATTCTGACCATGTAGGTTCTATCCCTAAGCCAGTTTGCAACCCATCTTGTGACATAGGGGTTTATATTTAAGCTGGTGAGCTTAGCTATGATGCCCGAGTGGGGTATTGTGTCGAAGGTTTTTGCAAGGTCAATGTAGGCTGTGTGGACTACCTTCCCTTCGTCTATGGCCTTGGTGACTGTTTCAAAGAAAATGACCAGGTTCAAGAGGCAAGATCTGCCCTTAACAAAGCCGAATTGGGTAGGATCCAGTGTTTGGAGGTTCCCAATGTCTTTGTTTATGAGTTCCATGATGATACGCTCCATAGCTTTGCAGACCAGGCTAGTTAGGCTTATAGGGCAATAGTTTCCGGGGTCCGTTGTGGCACCACCTTTATGAAATGGGATCACTGTTGCTGCACGCCATTCTTTGGGTACATATCCTGTTGTAAGGCTGAGACTGAACAGTGATTTTAAGTAAAACGCAGCCCAGGACACCATCTGGTCCCATTGATGCTGTGTTTTTTTGCTTTGGAGAGGGCAGCTCTCACCTGTGCATCTGTGATGTCAGGGAGGCTACACTCTGTTGGGATAGTCATTTCCTCATTTGGGGGGGGGGTGGGGGGGAGTTTGCACTGAACCTGTCTGCCAGGATGTTGGCAATGTCTGTGGGTTCAGTGTATTTTTTGTCATTTTGCACTAACTCTGAGCATATCTGGGAGTTTCCACCCAGGTTTCTGACATAACTAAAGAAAGCCTTGTGATTATCTTTAGCGTCTTGTGCAATTTTTCTTTCGAAGCTAGCTTTAGATGATTTTATGAGGGATTATAGTTTCTTGCTAGTACTGATCAGAGTTGCCTTCCCTTTCAGGGATTTTGCACTATCATGTAGTAGCTTCCTCCTTCTGTTGTACAGCTTATTTATGGCTGGGGTCCACCAGACAGGTCTCCTGCCTTTGGAGGAGTGTGTCTTGGTTTTATTTGGGATAGCACGATCCATGCATTCCTGTAGATATCCATAGAATGTGTTTGTAAAGGATTCTGCGGTTTGGGCCATATTTTCCACTGGCCCTGGGGCTTTGAAGGATTCCACCTCAGTTTTGAGAAGTGGAAAGTTTGCTTTTGAGAAGTTTTTGACCGTGGTTTCCTTTGCTGGGGGTGGGGACGGGATATGGATGTCCATAGTGATTAATTTATGGTCAGGTCTTACCAATGAGGGGTATACCTCTGGTATGGAACATAGACTCCCCATGTTGGTGATGATCAGGTCCAATATGTTTTCCCCTCTTGTGGGAGTGGTGACCAGTTGTTCCATAGCATTTGAGTTTATAAATTCTAGGAACCGTTGGGCTAGGGTGTTGGGGCTTGAGTAGTGCTCCCAGTCTATGTTTGGGTAGTTAAAGTCACCCAATATAATGGTGTTTGGAGAGACCTTCATATTCTCCATTGTCTTCAGGAAAGCCGAGTGGGGTTCCTGAGTTTGGGAGGGTGGTCAGTAGCAGGCTACAAACTGGAAGGCAGTTTTGTCCACTGTTAGTTGCACATGGATGGTCTCAGATGCTTCGTGCAGTGCCACTAGCCTAGATGTATGGGTATCTTTGACGAATATGGATACTCCCCCTCCTCTTGTGGTTCAGTCTGAGTTTTGGGGCCAAAAAGCATGTTTGTCTTCTGTTCTGTTCCTTATAAAATCTGTGGTTTTCTGGATTTAAATTCACTAAGTAATGACAGATGTTTGAATTTCAGACTTCATATTCTTCAAAAGGTACACAGTAACACAAAACCTTGTATTCTAGCAATTTTCTAAGATCAATATTTGAAATTTATCCCTATTTTTGCTTTGTCCAGGTTTTTTGTGCAAAGTGGTTCAGAGCTATGATGAGAACTGAATTCACTGAGTATGTTTGGGAGCTGTATTCGCACATTATTTTCTTTGTCCAGTATTACAGTAGCTTTTCATCTATCCTTGATTTTTTGCAAAATGTTCTGGTTTTTTGTCATATTTTTATACTGTTGATTTATGCTTCTTATTATTCAGAAAATGTATGTAGTTGCAGTGCCTGTTGCCCTGTGTTTCAGTGGCAATGCTTTAACGACCACCAGGTAAGCTTGTCTGAGATTGTAAGATGCAAGTAAGCTTTAATAAGCATACTGTTAAAGAATTACCAACACTGAAAGCCTTTTTGTTGTTGCCATGCAGAGTATATTTACATAACTTGATAACGTATAAGCCTTAGCTATTGAAATGCATATGACAGTATTTGTAATAAAGGACAGGATTACAGTGTTTTCAGAAGCTCATTACATTTGTTGGAGACTTGCAGTCATCTTCGCAGGCTTTACCCTTAAACTAAACCGAATGCATCTATCATGTCTGGTCCATAACCTGTGCAGTAATCCTTTAAGCAATTTATCTTCAGCTTGTTTCTTGTTTGCTATTCATTTTTTACTTTGATTATGTTTTCTCCATGAAACAAGTAGATAGTTGTTGTCAGGCAGTAGGTCTTTTTGGGTTAAGAAACATTTTTACAAGTGGAGATATCACAGAGATTGCTACTTTCAGCATGTTACCTGGTACTTTTATAAAGCTGAATATAAATTATAATTAAAACTGCAGTGCAAGGAGAAGTGATTTGAGTTGAGTGCTGCTTGTTTATTACACTTGATTTTGATTAGCATTCCAGTAATGTATTTAAAAAGTAATTTATTTGTTCATGCCTCACAACCTTTTTGTTTCCATCTAGTTATTAAGTAAGCTGTCATGCAGCCAATGCATTAAAATATTTTTTTCTTCTACACTTCATGTTGTCTTGATTCGACTCTCATAATTACGGTTTTGCACCCGGGGCAGCGTATTTAATTAAAGCCCAAGTTTTTGTGGTTTTGAGCATAGCTCCGCCCCTCTCTAGTTGGTCATACCCTTTCCCTTGGTTTCACCCATTCAGCTGTCTCCTGCAGCCCCTCTTTGATTTGAAGTCACCAGCCTCCGCTATATATATATATATATATATATATATATATATATATATATATATATATATATATATATGGTTTCACTTCAGAATCTCAAACTACTGAAATATCAAATTTCAGTAGCTCGTGACCAAAGTATCAAAAATGCACTTGCATGAAAGTGTAGAATCTCAAATGCAGAAACGCCGAATGCAGAAATGTCGACTGTGGTTGTGGAGGCTCGTACTTCCCATGGGATTCCCTGTGTTCGTGATGTGCGGTGTGGTATATGGATGTAGCTGGAGATTCAGGTAAGTGATGTTTTGCTAGGGGTTTTGGCTAGGGATTTTAGTGTGTGTGAGTGTGTTTGGAGTTTTGAGGTGTGAGTTAGTATAGGTAGGTTAGATTGTGAGTGTAAGTGTTGAGAGTGGTGGTATTTGTACGTATGTGATGTATTTGTGCAATGGGAGTGTAGAATGTGTAGTGGTGTTTTTTGTGTGTTTGTGTTTTTAGTGCGACCTTGGAGTTAGTATATATAAGTAGCAGGAGTGTGGGTGGCGCAGCCCCCCACATTGGTGGGTGCTATATAACGTTTTGTTTCATTGCATGTGGTAATCCGAAGGCTTCACAGTTGAGGCATAAATTCTTATATTTAGTGATAGCTTTAATAAAGTTGATCTTTTAACATTCTGCATTCTTTTCAAAATCATTCTGTCATCTTGTTTATTGTGTATTTGGATTGAAGGCAGTGGTGTGTACTAAAACTATAGAATTTGTGAATGGATGATATTACAAGCCACTATGGATCAAAACTAATAGTGTAAGGTCTTACACTCTGTCTGCAAAAGTTTACTTAATGAATTGTCCCAATTTGTTATACCTGTCATATGCTGCAACTGATGTTGTATAGAACATAGATGTATTATGCCCTATTCTGATATATTGCTAATCAGCAACACCAGCATCTGTTAGGACAGAATTTGAAAGGCACAGTAAGTGATATAATTTTCTGTAGGCCAGGAGAGCTGAGAAGTAGTTAACAGGACTAGTGGATAATTTTAGAATTTAGCCTGAGATGAACAGGATAGAAACCAAGATACTGTAATTGGAGGCTGAGGAGAGATAAAGATTGATGTAGATGAGATTTAGAGAAGCAGGAACATGAATGCATAAACTAACATGAACTATTGTAACTAAAAGGAGTATACAGAATGTGATTTACAAAAAATCAAACATTTTATAAGGAACAGGGTAAAAAATATAAAGCAAAATATGGGATTTTCTGCTAAAAGGAGGGATAGTTGAGAACTATGATTAAAGCCAATCCTCAGTCTGTTTATTCACTACATTTATTGTTTGACAACTGAGTTGAGAGACTGATTCAAAGAACTCATTTTGGTTTTGACCCAGGCATTTACAGAATATGCAGAGGCACAAAACAATAAATGGACACTTGTAGAACATTTAGAGTGGACATAACAAGAAGGACCAAATAAACCTTTAGAATGACAGGTATATAATAAAAGCAGTCAAATAGCATAAATTACTTTCAGTAAATTCATAGTACTTATAAGCTGTAACATAATAACATAAGCAATAAAAATATTAGTTAACAAATAAAATAAGTTACAGCATGTTATAATAGTGAAGTATAAGGGAAAGGGATGAATTTGAATAAAGTGGGAACACCAGGCAATACAGGTGAAGGTAGAAATATGGGAAAGAGAAAAGTAAGAAGGGAAAAGTGCTTTGATAAGAACTGACCTCACAGCTAAAATTGTTTGTCAAAAGTCACAGGTTACAAAAACTTAGAGAATGGGTGACCTATAGATTGGCACCCTGAGCAGAGAATGAATGCTCTGCAGCAGGGTGTTAATCTACAGGTAATGCCCGCTAAAAAACAAGTCCTCTGCTTAATGGCAGCATAGCAAACTGCTGTGGAGCTCGGACTGAAAGTAATCTAACAGTCACCATTATGTTATGCTCACTAATATGTTTTTTTTTAAAAAGTGTGTGCCTGTTTATGTCTGTGTGTGTGTGTGTGTGTGTGTGTGTGTGTGTGTGTGTGTGTGTGTGTGTCTGAGTGTATGCGTGCATGTGAGTGAGAGTGAGATCAATCAAGCCTTTATTTTACACTCACTAAGCTGAACTTTTATAGTTTAGTGAGTGTAAAAACTAAATGAACTGAAACTGTGTGTGTGTGTGTGTGTGTGTGTGTGTGTGTGTGTGGGGGGTTATGTTTCTGTTTATGCATGAAAGTATACATGCTTACAAGCATGAAAGCAAGGTGTGTGTGAGTGAGACAGAGACAGACTGTGAAGAGTGAAAGCAATTGAGCACTGGCAGCAACAGTTGGTAAGAGGCATGCGTACCTCTCGACTTCTTAGCTCAAGAATCCGGATAAAGCCTGAAATAAAGGGGGAAGAAAAGGCTCAAAAATTGAAACAGATTTTAAATATTGTTCTTATAAAATAACAAAGTTGCTTAAATAACAGGATTTGTGTTAACATGAATTGTCTGAAGGAAGTAAACCCCCGGATTTACTAATCTTCCATGCAGGACTAGTCTAGTCCTGCACAGAAGCGGCTGCCTAGGAGCAGGGCGGCAGTGCACTATGCATAGTAATGAAGGCATGCCGTCCGATCCCCCAGGCTTGCATGGAGCATGTACAAGTGCAGGGGGGCGTGTCTGAGAGCAGAGCCTACAGATTAAACACACCCCGCAATGTTGAACAGCATAAAGTGGAAATAAATTAGTGATATCGCTTATAGGTGTCCACATATCCCCACCAACAGTCCCCCATGCGTACAGCAACAAGACATAAAGATGAAAAGAAGAAACCCCCGTATTGTTGTCTAAACCTCCAAGTATAGCTAACTATAGGTGTGTAGGTGTGTCCATTGCTCAGCCACAGTGAAAGCAGCCTAAAAGGCTGAAGAGGATAACAAAGATTATATATGCAAATTAAGCATGTCAGCAATAGTCTAGTGGGCAGAGCGTTCACCTAACGAGCAGGCATTCCCAGTTTGAGTCCCAGTGCAACACAGTCTATTTTACATGGCAAAGCATGGTATAAGCAATATTTGTAATGCAAATAATTTTTATGAACAGGAGTACTGCAGTAAATGCACATGTGAAGAGTCAGTATCATAATGAATAAGCCAGCATAAGCACAGATAAGCAGTAGTAAGCATATGTAAGCACTAGTAAGCATGTGCAAGTGCGTTTGTGTGGGGTTAAGCACTGCTGACACAGATTAAGCAAAGAATAAGCTAACTGGCTGTAAGACACTGTGACCGGAAGTCAGCAGTGCTAACCTCCACACAAACCTGCTTACGAACACTTGAGGAACCTAAACAGTTTACACCTTCACTAAAAAGTGCAGCACTTGTTCCAAATAGCTTTTTCTTCTCATAAAGCTCAGCACTTGTCTTATAAGCATATCCCTTGTCTTATAAGCATTCTCTTTGCAGGTCAAGCACTCCTATATTATACAAATCTCTCACTAGCAAAACCCCCCAGGAGTGCCCACTTCCCTGCTAAGCCCACTACTTTTCTGTCTCATACCAACTCATAATTCTTTTTAGCATGTCGAAGGGTCAGATGCTGGCGTCCTCTCCTGCCCAGTTGGTGAATCTGGGAATTCTGAGACAATGTTACAATTGCCTCATGTACACGGACAACCCTCTCCTCCTCCCACGTAACACTAACACTTGTGAGAGATGCAGCTATTTAGCCAGACTGGAGGCTGAGCTCTCTCAACTCAGGACTGGCAAGACCAGGCAGGAGGAGAAGGCAACTACACACACCACAATACCAGTCTCACATAACTCAACCACACCACTGAATCAAACACATAAACACACTAAGACATACTGGAGGCTCTGAGTAAAATTTACCTAAACAGCAGAGGCCTCCAAAGCAGACACCCAAGCAACTGCAAACTCAATACACCACACAAACAACACATAAACAACAAAATCAGTGTGCAAAGCAGTCACTGCCCTTAAGGCCAAATACAACACCAAACATACTTGTCATAGGTGACTCCATAGTCAGACACACTGACGTCCCGCTCACCAGACTGAGTAAGGAGAAGGTCACAGTAAGCTGCCTGTCGGGCGCTAGAATCCGCCACATAACGCAAGCACTCAGGTCTCTCAAAAGCAGGTACAAGTACGACTCAGTCATTGTCCACGCTGGTGTCAACGACCTGAGGCGTACCTCCTTGGACTACATGAAAAGAGACATTGAGGAGCTCTCTGATTATGTAGCCCAGGCAGGTATGACCCTGACCTTGAGCAGTATCCTACCTTCACCTAGAATGATGCCACAATACAGTGATAAGATGATCAGCTTTAATAATTGGCTTAAATTCTGGTGTCATTCAAAGGGGATCAATGTCTGTCTGCCTGGGATGACATGCTGGACAAGCCACGCTGCTTCACAAGGGATGGCTTGCACCTGTCACCCCTAGGCTTCCGGATATTGGCAAAGGCTCTTGCCACCCCATAGTGCCTTTTTAGGCAAGGCTCAAATTCTAAACCTACCACCCTAGAACACAAAAAGGAAAAAACTAAGGGTAATGCTGCTCAATGCCAGAAGTCTCAATCTCAAGATGCACGCACTCAAGGCCCTTCTCAGTATGGAGAACATCGATGTCTGTGCTGTGACAGAAACCTGGTTCAAGGCTCCTGAGAGCACCCCAGCACTATCAGGTTTCACCTCATATCAAGCTGCCCGCCCCAAAATCCGGACAACACCAAGAAAGGAGGGTGTCCATATTCATAAAGGACACCCACACCTCAAGGTTGGTGGCAATGCATGATGCATCGGAGACCATCCAGGTGCAATTAACCATAGGCAAGACTGCTCTGCAATTTGTAGCATGTTACAGGCCACCCTCTCAAACTCACGAACCTCACATGGCCTTCCTGAAAACATTGGAGGGGATAAATGTATCTCCAAACACCATCATACTAGGTGACTTCAACTACCCTAATATAGACTGGGAACACTACTCAAGCCCAAACACTCTAGCCCAAAGGTTCCTGGAGTTCATAAACTCAAATGCCATGGAACAACTAGTCACCATCCCCACAAGAGGAGAAAACATACTTGATCTCATCATCACAAACATGGGATCACAATGTTCAACACCGGAAGTATACCTCTCACTGGTGAGATCAGATCATAAACTAATCTCGCTGGAGGTCCTCATCCCGCCCCCACCTGAAATAAAAAAAGACCACAGTGAAAAACTTCTCAAAAGCCGACTTCACACTTCTAAAAACTAGTGTGGTCTCCTTTAAGGCCCCTGAGCCAGTGGTAAACATTACTCAAACCACTGAATCACTTACAAATGCCTTCTACCAGCACCTACAGGACTGCATTTATCAGGCAATCCCAAACAAAACTAAGACTCTTTGTACCAAAGGCAAGCGTCCAGTCTGGTGGACCCCAGCCATAAACAAGCTCTGCAACAAAAGGAGGAAGCTACTACAAGATAGAGCAAAATCCTTGAAAGGTAAGACACCTTTGATCATTATAAGTAAAAAACTAAGAGCTCTCATAAAATCATCCAAGGCAAATTTTGAGAGAAAAATCACCAAGGACTCAAAAGACAATCATAAGGCCTTCTTTAGCTATGTTAGAAACCTAGGAGGAAACTCCCAGATATGCTCAGAATTAGTTCAAAATGATGTGAAGATTACTGAACCTACACACATTGCCAACATACTGGCTGACAGGTTCAGTGCAAACTTCTCCCCCCCCAAAAGGAGAGATATCTATACCAGAGGATTGTAGCTTCCCAAACATCTCCAACGCCCAAGTGAGAACTGCTCTCTCCAAGGCAAAAAACACAGCATCCATGGGACCGGATGGTGTCCCCGGCTGTGTGTTCCATGAACTCAATGAGGAATTAAACCCGCAGTTAGGACAGCTGTTTAATCTTAGCCTCACCTCAGGATACGTACCCAAGGAGTGGCGCACGGCGACTGTGGTCCCACTTCACAAGGGCGGTGCCTCCACCGACCCTGGAAATTACCGTCCCATTAGCTTGACAAGCCTTATCTGCAAAGCCATGGAGAGGATCATAATGGAACTCATAAATAAAGACATAGGGAACTTGCAGACTTTGGATCCAACCCAGTTTGGCTTTGTCAAAGGCAGATCATGCCTTTTAAACTTGGTTGACTTTTTCGAGACAGTCACCAAGGCCATTGATGAGGGAAAGGCAGTCCATACAGCCTACCTCGACCTGGCAAAGGCCTTCGACACAATACCCCACTCAGGTATCATCGAAAAACTCATCAGCTTGAATGTAAACCCATACATCACAAGATGGGTTGCAAACTGGCTAAGTGACAGAACCCACAGGGTCAGAGTGCTGGAGCCATGTCAGACTCTCAAAAGCCTGTCACAAGTGGTGTCCCACAGGGCTCAGTCCTGGGTCCACTCTTGTTCGGCATCTACTTTTCTGAAGTACAAGCAAACACAGGAGGGTTATGGCTGACAAAGTTTGCAGATGACTGCAAACTGGGCCATAGTCGAAAACACATCTGACACAGATATCCTTCAGAAGGGCCTCACAGAAACGGATAACTGGTGCCAGAGCCATGGCCTAAAGTTAAACGCCAAGAAATGCATAGTCATACCCTTCGGGAAAAACAAGGTTACCCCTAGCTACCATATAGGTGGCAATCCACTGAGCACAGATGAAGTCATCAGGGATCTGGGGACCCAGGTTGACAGTAGCCTTCGTTTGACATTCATGTTGCTAAAGTAGTTAGGAAAACCTTCTACATTGCCCACCTGATCATGAAGGGATTCACATCTAGATCAAGGGAGGTCATCGTCCCCCTGTACTCATCACTCATTAGACCTATGATTGAGTACAATGCCCCATTCGGAATGTATCTGACCCGACACCTGCAGCAGCTGGAAAGGCCCCAAAAGTTCCTCACCAAAAGGATAAAGGGTCTTAAAAATATGTCTTATGCTGCCCGACTGAAAGAACTCCAGCTCTATTCAGTCTCATACCGATTGCTCAGAGGTGACCTGTGCCTGACATATAAGGCCATGTCAAACCTAGATTTGATGAATATGCTTCACCTCAAAAAAATCTAGATCCCTCAGAACCACAAGGGC
>NC_056735.1:299976866-300026866 GCF_019279795.1 Protopterus annectens
GCAACTGGGGAATGGATGGATGCTGTGTATGTGGAGCTCGGGGGCCAGGGGAAGGAAACATGGGTATTACAATATGGTAGAAATATGCAAATGAAGCAGAGCAGCAATCATTTAGTGGGTAGAGCATCCGACTAATGAGCAGGCATTCCTGGTTTGGGTCCCACTGTAGCACAATCCATTTTACATAGCAAAGCATGTTATAAACAATATTTTTATTGCAAGACCCACAAAATATATTAACTGGAGTACAGCAAGATATGCACATTTGATGTATCAGTGTCAGATGGAATAAGGCACTAGTAAGCAGGTTTTAGCACAAATAAGTAGTAGTAGGCATATATAAGCACTAGTAAGCATGTTTAAGTGCATTTGCACGGGGGTAAGCATTACCTAAGCAGAATAAGCAAAGTGGAAGCTAATTGAGTGTTAGAAACTGTAACCGGAGGTCAGCAGTGCAGAGCTCCGTGCAAACCCACACACACCCTGTGTACAACTGCTTTAATATGCCGTAATCACTCTGCACCCAACGGCCCATGTTCTGCCCAGCAACAAAATAAACAGCTTCTGCAAGGCTCAAACTCAGGACCCTGTACACAGTAGTCAACCACTAAGCCATCATAGCATTACATATGCATGAGGTATCAGCAAACTAATCCTCACCACATGAAAATCAAACCAAACATGTGAACTGAATCTATGTACAGTGTGATGTTGTATAACCTGCTACATAACATAAATATGTGAACTGGAGTACTGCAGTAAGCATAGATGTGAGGTGTTATTGTAATAAAGTGCAGAAGTCCCCAGGACCCAATACAGTGTATGACACATATATAACTTGTAATGAATAATAAATCACTGCCAAAAGGCAAATATAATGTTAATGAACTATTAAGCAATGCCAATGGCTGCACAGCTCAACTTAGTAAGTGTAAGCAATGTGTAGGGCAGTCAATTCAATCTGCCTAGTGGTATACCTCTTTAAGCAGTGCCACCCTTAGGTAAGCAGGAGTACCCATAGCTTAGCCTATTCAAAACCATCAAATCATGGAAAAGTGTGGGAAATTGGCTGTATTTAACCCACCAGGTGGGAATACCACCCATAAGTGGTTGTAGCTTCCTACTGCAGGCAGAATGGCTGTAGTGGGTGAAGGCAGTTGATTCAGAGTGCAGCGCAAGGGCATCCAGGAGTCAAAAATCATGGTATGGCTCTTGGTAAAACACCATGAGGAGAGACTACTGCAGGGCCAGTACCAGGACTCACAGTATAAAATGGAGGCCTGGGACAGTCTCGCCCGTGACCTCACCAGTGCCACAGGTATCCCCCAGACTGGTGAGCAGGTCGGGTACCACCATGCTGACCTGAAGTGGTGGAGGAGGGGATGTACTGGAGCAGTGGATCCACGAATCCTGTCAGATGCCTAATGCCCCAGTACTAAGTACTCATTCTACTAAGTAGGTAATAATTGCCTAGCTTCTGTATACTATGGATAGGTATTGCTAAATATCACTGTATTTCTCTGATAGCTGCAGATGAGCAGGCTGCGAACCAGCAAGCCCATGATGCTAGGTTGCAATGGCTGCATCGTGAGGCAGGTTAGTAATTATTCTGCATGTACTGTCATAACTAATAAATATAAGAGCCTGAGAAAGTGTCATACCAGTAAAGATAAAGGTGTATTATTCTGTGAATAAAGGTATAACCCCTGGCGTGCATCTGTTTATTTTTCTTTCATATGTTGTTGAACTGTTGCATACTATAAATAGTACTGTTGTATTAATCAGTGTTACCCACACTGTGGTATGCAGATAAAAGGAGTATGAAGGTCTGTATGACAATGTTGGAAGTGCCAAGAGGTCAGTCATATTGTACAAGTGACGAAGACCTAGACAGAAAACATTAGAAAGCTTCACATTAATTCCTTGATAGCACAGTGTACTGTGATGTTAACCATAAGTTTTATGTCACACACAGCAGGGGTTTGAATCTCAGGAGTGCTAGTAAGTTGTATGCATAATCATACCCCACACCTGTACAGATTTTGTTACAATGTTCAGATAGAAAGCTGTATGCATAAGTACACCCAACAACAGTACAAGTTTTGCTAGAATGTTCAGATAGAAAGTTGTATGCATATTCATACCCCTCAACTGTTCCAATCTGTCCAGCATGTCCAGATAAATGACCCATATCACCAGCCTGGTAACCTGTTCCCCTTAAAAAGCAGTGTGATGATCCAAGAAATGTAGGCAGCCTTTAATGACATATAACTGATAGTCATACGTGTGCATAGTCAGAGAATGTATATGAAAATAAACCTGTCATTCCAGCATCTCACCTAAAGTGTATGAGTGCAATTCTCAACATATGTTGCATTAACACCTGCATCTTGTCACGCCTATATGTAAGACACAGGTCACGTATATAATAATCTAAAAACATACCATTGTACAATATAAGGCCATTGGGTAGTGTAATAACACATGTAAGGGACAGATCATTGCAGTGACTACAAATGTAGTGAAAACTACAAGGATATATTAGTTGTTAATTGAACTCTCTTTCTCTCTCACCCTTACCATATGTGCAAAAATAACCCAATGATACAACTCAATCTGTATGTGTACACTCCAAACTTTTTTTGGGACATATGTCCTATTGGTTTATAAATATTCACATTTGTTTCTATGCATGTGCCATGTTAAAATACCCCCATATTGGTGGCCTGTTGCCATCAATGAAACCTGCATGCTGTTGTAATGGCCACTGTTGTTCCATATATGCATATATTCTGCTTGCTCTGCAACTGTTTTACATCTGGTGTGCTGGGTTAATGGGCATACCTATGCATGCTGTTATAACTAATTCTGAATGCTGTCAACTATTACTAACCCATATCTGTCTGTAAACTGCAACACCATAGCTCGTATGGGAAGCCTGGTCCCAGCGGACCCACCTGTCCTACCTCAGCTGGCCATGGCACCAGGTACCAGCACGTCTGGGGCCCAGCCTGGGACCTCCTCCTCCATAGGCCCTGCACCACCTTTGGGTGGAACCGTGGCAGGGGATGGGGCTTGGCCTCCCTGGGAGTGGGGGCAGAGAGGAACTAGTCACCCATCGTCAGGACTGGGCCGTGGTGTGTAGGGAGATCAATAGGGCTTTTCGAGACCAGCTATGCCAGCTTGAGGGCTGAATGGTGCAATTAGAGGGTGAGCCTGACCCTTTTACACAGCCCCCAGCACAGCCACCTTTGGGGCCGTGAAGGTGCAGTGGTGACTGCCCATGGGTAGGGACCTCAGTCCCACTGTTTCCATTTGGGGGCTCATGGGCTTGCGACTTCCAAACACGCCTCCCCGTCCAAGGCGTTTACCCCCTCACATGTGTCATATACCACCCCTGTATGCATCTTGTTTGTCTTGTCTGTTAACCTACCCAACCTACCTCCCCAAATATACCTACAACCCCTCCCAAACATCCCACTCTCACCTGAAAAAAAGGGCAATCTGTTCCTACAAAAAAAACTCGCCCAATACATAGCTGTCCATTTCACACACATGTCCACTGGACACATGTACTCTGGTCTAATTGGCATCACAACAAATTTATGTTGTCCTCACCCCTCTCCCAGGGGTTTGAGTGCCCAAATCTACCACCAAATTAAGTGTATATATGCACAGCTGTTGCTGTAGAAAAATGGGCAGCTAGGGACCTTCCCTACACCCTTCCTGCACATGCCTAGCTATTTTCCCTAGTGTCTTTCCCTCTTTGTGCCCCTTATTCACCACTTTCCTATCAACCCTTTTTTCTTTTCTGAAATCAGGGCAGGGCTAAGCAGAAGTACTCACTTTTAAGCAGCAGTAAGTGGGTTTAAGCCTGTTTATGCACGGGTAAGCAGTGCCTACACAGGTTAAGCAATATCGCAGCTAACTGAGTGTAAGACACTGTAACCGGAAGTAGGCAGTGCTTACCTCCACTCAAACCCACAAAAACCCGCTTACAAGTACTTTAAAGTGCCTTAATCACTCAGTATCCAACCGCCAGTGCACCACCAACAAAATAAACAGTTCCTGTAGGGCTCAAACCAAGGAACCTGCACACCATAGACAAAGGGATTTAACACTAAGCTATGACAGATATGAATGACACTGATGTTTTCAGAAACATATCATCCAGTCCAGTCATGCAACAGCACAAAGAATGTATACCTACAGCTAGATGGACGTGTGTGTGCAAATATATTACTATTTAAACAGATACAACATATCTATAGATGTAGTCACATATATCTATATATATATATATATATATATATATATATATATATATATACACACACACACACACACACACACACACATATTTATATATATATGTATATATATATATATATATATATATATATATATATATATATATATATATATATATTAAATATCCAGAGATATATACATATATATACAAATATATGAACAGATATATATGCAAATGCCGACAACTACACATATCTATGTCAACATCTATATGTCCACATATACACAGCAAGTTACTTATATGTGCGCAGATAAATGTCTCCATAGGTATATATGGACATAGTTAGAAATATGTAAGCAAATATATATACCCACGGAGGTATATATGCCCAGACATCTGTAGATAGCAATGGTAGATTAACAGACACATATATGTCCACATGCACCGTGAATGGGCTTGAGAGGCCCCAAACAATGTACATCATGTACGAATTGGCATACCCCATGCCCAGCCAAACACGTCCGCCCTGCAATACACTACCAAGTTCAATGTATTGTCGGTGTGTCATTGAAATACAGATTTAAATTAGCCCTCTGTTATGTTTCACATGTTGACATCACATCCCCCTCTCCCATCCCACTAGGTGGACTAATCAGTACAGGGTCATCCAACCAAGGCCATCCCCGACCCATATATTCATTATCCACAGTTCTGTTTCCCCCACCCACTGCAAACATGCAGCCACCTTCCCTACCCTGGTTACTGGTCAGTAGCTACCACACCACCACACATTGCCCTCCCTCCACTCCCCCCCGGGACCCATCCCGTATGCTGTCCCGACCCAAATATCTTAGGTCTGGCACACACTGTAGTCCATGCACATAGCCATGGGTACCTTTGTAACTCTGGGTTTAGGCGAAAGTGGAATACCCAATGATTGGGTTGTCCCGCATGGGACGAATGTTACCCTGGTACTAACAATAGATTTCACTTGTGACTTAGATTACACTAATGGATTTAGTTGTAGGTATCACAAAGCATATGTGGCACACAAGATCGGCCATTATGCACACGAAACACAGTATCCAGCAATACAAGTCTACATTACAGGATATGTAGCTAAATATGTACAGGCATGTGTGTGTGCATATATACCCGTAACTAAATATATATATATATATATATATATATATATATATATATATATATATATATATATATATACACACATCTCCCTCTTTGTAGTACAAATGTATACATACATAGACAGA
The DNA here is from genome assembly GCF_019279795.1 of Protopterus annectens. Classification (NCBI taxonomy): domain Eukaryota; kingdom Metazoa; phylum Chordata; order Ceratodontiformes; family Protopteridae; genus Protopterus; species Protopterus annectens. Next base: position 299,982,390 of record NC_056735.1, read on the forward strand.
CATATATATAAATACCCACATACGGATATATACATATGCAGACACCCATGCATATATATATATATATATATATATATATATATATATATATATATATATATATATATATATGTGTGTGTGTGTGTGTGTGTGTGTGTGTGTGTGTGTATACACAAATATATAGCTATGATATGATACAGCACTTAGGAATGACATATGTTCACAGGCCGTACCAATGGGGGTGAGGGGCCTAATCAACCCAATCAACAAACGTGTAACATGTAGCACCCCCCCCCTCCAGCCAGACAGGGGAAACATACAAACAAACACACAAACAATGTAAACAATCCACTGCTTCCCAAACCACAGGCAGGACACAACCAGTGGGTGGAACACTGTGGACCCACCAAGTCTAATCTTGCAACAGAGACCGGAGCGTCCCTTGATGGACACCCCAAAAATTGATGATGATCGGAGTCAGTCCCTATAAAGATATATCTATGCAGGCCGTGTACATACACGGACTACAAGGTTGGGCAAGCCTGATGACCCATGGATCGAAACAACGTATGACATGGGTTCGGAGACATGGAGAGTGGGCAGTGTGTAGTGGTGTGGTTAGACCTGACCTGCACCCACAGTAAGGATGAGTGCTGTAGACGAGGGGTGGGTGGGGGAACAATGGGTATGCAATTATGGGCCTAGGTGCAGGTGTTGGCTGGCGCTGTTCTATTTGGACCACCCTGGGGATGTAAGGAATAGTGTGAACTGGGCAGAGCCTCCGCCTAATGAGCCACCATTCCTGGTACAGGTCCCACTGCAGCACAGTCTATTTTACATGGCAAATTATGGTATAACCATATGTGTTGTTGCAAAACCCACTATATAACACCAAAGTACACATGGTCACAACACCCCACTGTAGGCATGTAAGCTGACCTAATTGGCATTACAAGTTATTATTGTAGTCCTCATCCCCACCCAGGGGTGTGAGTGTCCAACACAAACTCCAAATGCAGTGTATATGCACAGCTGTTGCTGTAGAAGACATGGCCAGCTGTGGACCTTCCCTGCAGCCTTCCTGCACATCCCTGGATAATTCCCCTAGTAATTCCCCCACTGTGCCCCATGAACACCACTTACTTATCAATCCCTGTTCCATTTCTATTAATGTTTAACATTACATGTAGGTGACACCCTCTTCCCCAACTATATTGCCAGAATCTGGAACCCTCAACCCACATGTATTACCTCAGCTGTCCCACAGGACACATGTAAATAACGCATGAAGGAACACTACAAGCACACTTGGATCAGCACAGGCTCACCACCTTGTGAACCCCCCCCCCAACTTACACTCTATACCACTACATCAACTAGTGGAACTGAGACCTCTCGTCCTGCCCCGCATACAAATCCCAACATCTGACAAACCTTCCCTAGTGCTCCCCATCCAGTTATTCCAACAGGCTACTATACGGTTACAATGTCACCCCCACTACCTACCTACCTACTCCTTCACTATTCCCCTCAACTGTACCACACAGGTATGGAATAACAAAACCTACCCTGAATACCTGCATGTAACCCATCCATGAACTGTTAAACTGGAATCCAGCTTCACCTTAAACTGACCTTTGTCAACAGTCAAGCCTGACATGTAAACCTGACCTAAGCATGTATAATACCGACATGTTAACGTAAACTAAGCATGAAGAATGGGGAACGTAGCTATGTTACATCTGTTACTCTCTATAAATGTGAACACCTCAGTATTAATTGGAATTAGTAACTGGGGTCACTGTGGAGTTCTACTCCCCAGGCCACCACTGAAAATGGAGAAGCATCCAGTCGGATTGTCCCGGTCCACAAATTTAAACTAAATACATGAAGTAGGGCGGGGGTATGCAGGAGCAAGTGGGTGTAAGCCTGTTTGGGTGGCGGGAAGCAATTACCACACTGGTTAAGCAATGTAGATGCTAACTTAGTGTAAGATGCTGCAACCGGAGGTCAGCAATGCTGAACCTCGTGCAAACCAGTGCATACCCACCTACAATTGCTCTACAGTGCCTTAGTCACTCTGTAGTTAGCAACTGTCATCGTGGCCATTAACAGAATAATCTGCACTGCCAGGTTGCAACCTCCCAACCCTGCACACTATAGTCTACATGAGTTCCATTAAGCCATGGCAGATACACATTCAGCTGCTGTGATCACAAACATATCATCCAGCACAGTCATCCAACAGTATAGGAAATGTATGTAAGTATGTAGATTAATACCAGCAAACATGTGTACGTTGCTCAATCACAGTATTTCGAGCAGTCTATGTCCATCAAAGAACAGTGCCTGCCCAATCATACTGTGAGAACAGTAGTCTTGCATAATACCGAAGAGAAGAATGAAAAATGGTGCACACCGTGGGGGCATGTGGGTGTGCTTCATGCACAGAATGCCACACCTGGGGCATTGGTTCTGTGGACCCGGGTGATGAGGCTGGCTAGGTGTGTGAGCAAACTGATGCTTCTCAAAACCCTGGCAGGATGCTACCAGTGGGAGGAAAAGTGTAGACCAGCTCGGTCTACTCCTGACACAACAACAGGTCTGTCCCTGGTGGGACAAACCAAAAGTTGTGGGTCACATTGATGTTTCTACCAGTAGCTGAGGAGGATCAAGGGAAGGCTTGTACGCACGTGGACTAAACGGATGAAGAGCCTGTAGACACTTGGGTCGAGATAGTATACTGGAGGAGTACAGAGACATGCAGAGAGGGAAATGTGTGGAGGCGTGGTATAGTAGGGCTAGCAACTGGAGAATGGGTGGATGCTGTGTACGTGGAGCTTGGGGGTCAGGGAAAGGGAACATGGGTATGACATTATGGTAGAAATATGCAAATGAAGCTGAACAGCAATAGTGTAGTGGGCAGAGCATCCGGCTAACGCGCAATCATTCCCAGTTCGAGTCCCACTGCAATATATTCTATTTTCCATGTGAAATCTGTATATCAACATCGTTTTGCTGTATAACCTACTAAATATCATTTATATTTGAACAGGAATACTGCATTAAATGCACATGTGAAGTGTCAGAACTGCTTTAAAGTGCCTTAATCACTCAGTATCCAACCACCAGTGTTCTGCCCAGCAACAAAATAAACAGCTCCTGCAAGGCTCGAACCAAGTACCCTGTGCACCATAGACAAAGTGATTTACCAGTAAGCCATGACAGATACAGAGAAATTTGATGTTTTCAGCAACATATTATCCAGTCCAGTCATGCAACAGTACAGAGAATGTATGCCAACATCTAGCTGTATGTGCGTGTGGATATATTAATATCTAAACAGATACACCATATCTATATATGTGTGTGTGTGTATATATATATATATATATATATATATATATATATATATATATATATGTCTACAACTATATACATATATATCAATATATATGTGCAGATATACATGCAAATGCCTACTCCGATACATATGTGTGTCTACACCTATATGTCTACATATACACAGCATGTTAAATATGTGTATGCAGATATATATCTATGTAGGTATATACAGACATAGTTATATATATGTTAGCAGATATGTATATCTATATAGGTATATATGGCCATACATCTGTAGATGGCAATGGCAGATTAACAAACACATATGTCCACATGCACCATTAATGGGGTTGTGAGGCCCCAAACACTATACATCTTGTTTGAATAGGCACCCCCCCCACAGCCAAACACATCTGCCCTGCAGTACACTACCATGCATTGGAGATCCCATAACCAGGACCTGACACAACATGGCCACAAGATGTTAACAGTAAGCCATCCCCCTTGTATGATGTCAGGCTGGTATTGTTAACATATCATGCAGTACAGTCTGCCTCCTATCGGAAATGTAATATGTGCAAGCCATTAACATCCCCAGGATACAGATACATAGACACAGATATGCAGAAACATATATATATATATATATATATATATATATATATATATATATATAGCTATACATGTGACTACACATACACATGCAGATATATGTACAGTAAGATACATATGTAGAAGATGCACACAATATGGAACAGCCACTATGCCTACAGTTAATACCTGAACAATTGGACACTGTATGGGCCACCCATACATATGTCAATCATGGCCTGCAACCTATACCCTTAGAGAGGTCATAGGAAAGACACAATACACAGGTTTGCAGAAATGGAAAACCTTTAATTGTGTACTGTTACAGTTCTATATGCCATGTCATATAGCTGTTCAGACACTGACAACCATATAAACAGAGTACTGCAACCATGAAACAGTTACAATAATACAGTAGTCTGTAAAGGTTCACAACTGTTGCTGTCCAGGCCAAACCCTTCAAATTGTACAATAGTGAAGACAGACTGGGCCACAGGATACCAAACAATCAACAGTATGTAATGCTGTGTATAGTTCAGCAGCCTCTATCTACACTCTGCACAAACTCAGTAGGTGGTAAAGATGTTATGTGATCAAATGGTTTGTAACTGTTGCATGACAAGGCATAACCGACACCATCACGAGCACACTGACAAACAGGACAGTCTGTATGGCAGGAGGCAGTAGGCTTGCATTACCCCAATTCATGTAAGTAATGCAAATATAGGTGATGTATACGGTACTGTACATGCAGATACCTCATGGCAGCTCACCCCTGATACCCCCACTTTTTGTAACAGCCTAGGTCATGTAAGGTGCTCCCCACCAGACTCAATAATACAGGGCCACATACCACTGTTACATACACTGGCCTCTGGAGTGCATAAGGGCACACATGTATTGTGCAGATGACGCCCACACATATATAGCCCCAGCCCCACTGTATGTGTGGGGGATACAACACCAGTGGACTGATGGCAGCCATGGCAGTGTAATATACTCACAGCCCACTACAGATCAACCCCCAACAGCATGACATATGTGCAAAGTTTGGTATGTAGGTGGAGGGCAGAGGCTGGAACACAGGCAAATATGTGGAAAACTGTTGCCATACACTAAGCAAGTTCCTGGTGTTACAGGATAGTCTGCAACATACCCGTAGTCAGGGAATTGAGCTTAGAAACAGAAATGGATGTAGCCATGTAATGATAGCACTCAACACATGCACTGCCAGTGTAATATCTGACACAAGACCTGTGTGGTGGACAGACAAAACATGATAGGCATACCTCTGTCCAGCAAGAGGATTGGCCCACAGTTGTGAATTATGCAGACAGACTGCATTCCAAGGTAAACTAGCATGTACACACACACACCCTGTAACACCAGTGCTATACAAAGCATAACACAACTCTACTCACAGTCTGTCTGTTGTTCCTGATCCTCCTACAAATATGTGGCTGCCCTGAGTGTGCCATTTCTCCTGTAAGAGGTATTACTACCTGCTGTCTGTAACACTGATGCCCACACACAGGAAGGATGTCCCATCACAAAGGAAATGTAAAGGGACCATGCCCACATGATGTAGGGATTTATAGTGGGTGGTTGCCATGACAGTGGTAATTCAAAGTACTACACATGTGGCATCATACCTATATGGCTATCTGGATAAGTATATGTACATATATTTCTACCATATGTCCTGGACATGGAGTGTAGCCCTACCAAAGCCCCTATAGGCCCTATATGGCACAGTCGTGCAGCAGTAGCATTGTCACTTCACAGCAAGAGGTTCTCCGATTTGATTCTCAGCTGGGGTGCCTTCAGTGTGGAGTCTGCATGTCCTCCCTGCATTCGTGTAGGTTTCTTTCAGGTGCTCCGGTTTCCTCCCACATTACAAAGACATGCATCTGGAGCATTTCTCCCTGGGCCTCCACTGAAAATTGGCTTAGTTCCAAGTTGGACTTTCTCAGTTAACAAATGTTAAATAAAAAAATAAATAAATAAAATATAGTCCCAAAGTCGTAGTGCAAGGCCAAGTATGTATAGCAGGTATATTAGTAGACTATTGCTACTGTCATTGGGATTCTCTTCACAGACATGGTGTGTGTGTGTGTGGGAGGTCATATCTGCTTATAAAATGTGTGCCATTGGCTATTGCCAGACATCCTAAGGACATCATTGTAAAGTACCACTGCTAGCATGTAATGCCCCTGTCGACTGCAAGAGATATTGGCCAATATATGTGGAAATTCTGACAAACCCTGTACAGTCCAGAGGTATACACATAAGCCCAAAGCCCTTAGTGCACAACACGTGTAACATTCCTGACAATATAGATGTAGACAGCCATGTAGATGGGTATAACTCTTAACGACTGGTATACATTTGCCACCATAGGTTATGCATTCACAAACTCCTGTCTGGCCTGACACATAATGACCGCTGGTACAGGTGTGCTATGGCCACATACTACCCACTAGATATTGACATACATCTATAGAGCATCCCACTGATCTGTCTGACACACATGACTTGTAAGGGAGGCCTGGCAGCAGTGCATCTGGCAAGTATCTGCACATGGTATCTCACTGGGTTAGTACACTAAGCTGCTAGACATGTAACAATGCACTGTGAGGGCTACAGGCAGACTGGCTCAACACTGGCCTACATCTCCTATGGGGTAATGCACATGTACCTGCATATATAGCAGGCTCAACAGGCATGTCACAGCACAGGGTAAGATACACCTGTGTGAAAGTGCATAACCACAACCAGTGTGAACACAGCCACAGCCACATATGTTAAGCTAGCATAATATTACAGTATATGGACAATCTGTTCTACACCATCCTCCTCATAGACTGACCCTGCATATACTGGGCTGCTACGTAGTTTGGTCTGATGGCTGTCTGTGGTATGTGACATGTGTGTATGGCCCTCCAAACATGTACGCCAATACAGTACCATACTGTGGGGCAGCATGTAACATCAGATACGAGGGGAACTAGAGCAATGACATCTACCACAGTCTGTACACAGTCAACAGTAAATATTAACAATAAACACACTGTTGACATTCACCATAAGTACACAAACCTCAGTACTGTACAAACATCCACAGACTGTCCAGGTTATGTCATGAAATATAACCCCTACTGTACATAACATGTGAAGCAGTCTGATATATCGCTGGCTTGTTATCAGTTATGATGACACTAATTATGGTGTACAGCGCATATGCACCACTTCCTGCACGACATATGTACAAAGGTTGACAGAGGTGTGGCTGGGAGCACATACACAGGGCAAATATTGGCATGTTGCTGTGATAACCTCATACATTTACTGTTGTAACGGGGTTTGTTGCAACATATGTCCTATGAGGGATATGAAGTCAGTAACTGTCATGGCCTTCACCATCTACAGACTGTAATCCTCACACTACCTTTTGTAGTCCACAGATAGATGCTCCGTGGGTAACATATGAAACCAAAGGCACAACACTGCCCAGTCTGCAGATGACCCTGCAGATGGGGATTCCTCATAAACATGGAACTGACATGGCAGGTATTGAGACATGTATGACAGCCATATCCAGACAAACACTGTGAAACCAACATTACTCCTAATGTAGTATAGCAGCACTTACAGTCTGTAGTCAGGTCCGGCACTTCCCCCTCCTGTTTGTTGCCCTCTTTCCACAGTGTATGTTGTTAGAGGTAAATCCCCAATTCATCTGAGATGCTGTTTGCCAAACAACAGATCTACTTCCTGCTCACAGTGAATGAAAAGGGCCAACACCACCATGATGTTCCTAGATATTGGATTGTGTTTCCATGCAATTGGCTATGGGAATGTTACCACAGCTGCTCCACATGCAACCAGCTAGGGGAGGGCTGCAATTTGTGCAGAGGCCATCAACTGATCATGAGCATCACTTAAAATACACATGCTGCTGCCTAAGCAAAGCAGGTGTGGGTCTTCACATCCACCAGAAAGGGAGTGGAAGAGGCAGAGAGAGGCAAATACATGTCAGGGAGGGGTGGGAGAGTAAAACTGAAGCATGTTTGCATCACACACCTACCAACACAGGGTATCAAACCCCCAACAACTATGTAGTGCTATCACAGTTCAATGCAGTTATTGGATGCGCCACATGGGTTACCTGTTGTGGAGCACTCAGAACATATATGTGATGGTGAGTGACATCTGCAACAGGGATATGATAGCTATATGGTAGGTGATGTACACATGCCTGTCCACATTAACAGGTGCCAGCGTCAACACAGCCACACACTCACAGGGACACACACACAGTTACACACTTGGCAGGGCCAGGAGTAAAACTCATCAGTAGTGGGACTGCCACAACACATCACTGTTCAGGTATCACATGCACCACATGGGTCATAAGGAGGTTGTATGGGGAAAGATTATGAGGACGTGTCAGACATTAGACAGCATGCTTCAGTATGCCCATGGGGTTGTAGTGAGTGTGGATGTGGACATGCACACCATACAACATACACACAAACACACAGAGTGCCAGTACTGACATGCATGGGTGCATGTCTGCACAGGTGTGTGGTGGTCGACTGTGCCAGCAGGCTATACAAGGGTAGGTGATGGGTATACCTTGGCATCAGGCCACATGACAATGGTCTGCATTGTGGCTTAGAGCTGTAGTTTCTGCATTTGCCCACACAGGTGGGTATTGTATCCCCCATCCAGTCACCTCGGTGACTAATGTGTGTGGCCAGTGCTGTGCATCACTTGCCATGTATGTTTCTTAGTCCATGACATGGATGGTGTCTAGGATGTGCACACCTCCCACATGCATGTACAGTGACATGTGGAACTGTACCTGGGGTGTCTGACCCATGTTCTGAACACAGATTATCATCAGAAGTGCCAGCCTTGCCCACCTGTGGCAGGGATTGGTAATGGGCAGCAGGTTTACCCTGTACCTACATTGATAGCATGCTAACAGCATTCCCTGGTATCAGTGGCATCTGTCCATACAGGGCATGTTGTCAGGCATGGTATGTCTGTTGTGGGTCACATGTGAAGGTACCACAGGTGGTGCATGTGTCCATTTGGGAACATGGGAGATGTGCACTGTCTGCATTGTACATGCATATTGGACAGATGGGGGGTGTGACATGCCCTCTACAGCCCATTGATATCACACCATAGTTACTATCAGTGGCCAATATGCAGTGTACAACCTACATATTGGCTGTTGCCTAGGCATGTGTGTGTGTATGAGACATGGGTGAGAGTGTGCTCTGGGTAATACTGGGGTTGCTAACTATGATTGCCTGGCCTTGATGTCACATGTATGGGTATGGATATGCACCCCAGCCTCTTGGCTATTTCACAGCTGTTATCCCTGTACAGTGGATATTGTGGTATGTACTAGGGCCACCATATAAGAATTTTGCAAAACATACCACACATTGGGGCCCAGGTTTCACACACACACACACATGCCTGGGAGTAGAACCCCTAACTAACTAGTTTATTGCACTACAGCTCTACACAGTTATAGCATGTGCCATGGACATTACTGGAGTACTCCTTCCCCAAAGGTGTATTTCACACTGAATGACATCAGCAGGATTGCCAAAGTAGGCCATTTGAAATGTACTGCGAGTAACTAGCCTAAAATGCATTGCTCCCTACACAGACAGTGAGACACACACAAAACATCCACAGCCAACATGTATGGGTATAGGACCCCTGACAGAAGTCTATATCACACTATAGCATGGAGCTGTTATAGGATGCACTACAGGGATTACTGGAGTACTCCTTTCCCAAAGGTGCATTTCACAATGAATTACATCAGCAGGATTACCAAAGTAGGGCATTTGAAATGTGCTGCGAGTGACTAGCCTATGGTGCATTGCTCCGTACGCAGACATTGAAACACACACAAGACATCCAGAACTGCCATGGGTGGAGGTGGAACCCTACCACCGTTTTAATTCCCACTCCAGCAGTACGCAGTTACCGGATGCGCTTCCGAGATTACTGGGCTACAACCTTCCCAGAGGTGTAGTTCTAGGTGGGTGACATCAGAAGCCTTGCCAATGTTGAGTATATGTATTGTAAGGTGTGTGAGTACCCTAAAAAGCATTGCTTTCTACACAATCAGAGACAGAGAGACACACACACAAATACACACACACACAGTTGTCAAGTATGGGTTTAAGAACACCTAACTACCTACCTATTTTATCACACTACAGCAGCACACAGTTACAGAATGCGCTACTGAGATTACTAGGCAATAACCTTCCCAGGTGTGTACTTCTAGATGGATGACATCAGCAGCCTTGCCAAAGTTGAGTATATGAATTGTAAGGAGTGTGAGTACCCTAAAAAGCATTGTTCCCTATAAAATCAGAGATAGACAGACACGCACACACAGTTGCCAAGTCTGGGGATAGAACACCTACCTAACTACTTTATCACACTACAGTAGTACACAGTTACAGGATATGCTACAGAGATTACTAGGCAGCAACCTTCCCAGAGGTGTAGTTCTAGGTGGGTGACATCAGCAACCTTGCCAACGTTGAGTATATGAATTGTGAGTAGTGTGAGTACCCTAAAAAGCATTGCTCTCTATACAGTCAGAGACAAACAGACACACCACACACAAATGCACACACAGTTGCCAAGTCTGGTGTTAGAACACCTACTTAACTACTTTATCAATCTACAGTGGTACGCAGTTACAGGACACACTATGGCAATTACTAGGCAACAACCTTGCCAGAGGTGTATTTCTAGGTGGGTGACATCAGCAGCCTTGCCTAAGTTGAGTATATGAATTGTAAGGAGTGTGAGTAGCCTAAAAAACATTGCTCTCTACACAGTCAGACATGCACACAAACAGTTGCCAACTCTGGGGTTAGAACTCCTACCTAACTAGTTTATCACACTACAGTAGTGCACAGTTATGGGACATGCCATGGAGATTACTGGGCTACAACTGTCCTAAAGGTGTATTTCACATTGGATTACCTCAGCAGGCTTGTCATAGTAGGGCTATGGAGAGGGCAGTGTGTGCATGGGCCATAACCCATTCATGTACGGGTTGACACGCCACATGTAGGCACACATGAGGTCATATGTCACAGGTACGTGTATACAGCTGTTAGATGACTACTTCCTTGTACAGTCATGTTGCACAGCTGGCACATGCACCACATAGTCTATAATGCTGTCAGATACTGGTGGCTAGTATCTGCAGTGAGTGACATTTGCACCTCATGTGTTTGGGGCCCTTTGGCTGTGTGCTGGGTGAGACAGGCCTGGATGGCTTCTTGTCATATTCACCCTCTTCCACACATCTATGTACGTCTACCTTTGGCTTATTATTGTGTGTTGTCCTAATATATATGTCTGTATTCCTATCCACTGTGTGTGCAAGGCATGAGTGGTGCATACTGATGACTGTCTGCACTAACAACTGTAACTGACAGATATGTCTGGTCCACTGGTGTTTGCAGTCATGGCCTTCATGTGTTTCAGTGTGTCAGCATGCCCAGTATGACCTTTCAGTATGTTGTAGTCTGACATTGCCTTCATTTCTCAAAGTGTGTGAGCATGCCCAGTATGGCCGTCTGTATTGAATCTGTGGATTGTGTCCAGGTAGTTTGTGCTTCAATGCTGACCTTTGTGTTGTACACCAACAGTTAGCATGCTGTCTCTGCAGGGTATCCATCGATCATTTGGCTTTGACTGTTACTACATTTCTGCATAATGGGGGGGGGCATACCTGACTGTTTCTACATTTCTACACAGGAGTGGGGGGGCACACCTGACTATTATTACATTACTAAGTAGGATGGGGGGCACACCTGACTATTTCTACATTTCTACATAGGGTTGGGGGCACACCTGACAGTTATTACACTACTATGTAGGATGGGGGGGGGCACACCTGACTATTTCTAAATTTCTACACAGGAGTGGGGGAGGGTACACCTGACTGTAATTACATTACTATGTAGGATGTGGGGGGCACACGTGAAACATGTATACATTCGCTATGACCGTGCTGGTATGTCAGGTACTCCATTTCATTCTGTATAGCTAACTATCATGCTGACTAGAGGCATACCAGTGTACTACAGATCGTGGCTTTGGTGGCCCTACATATTATTGTCTGTCTTCCTACCCTTCAGAACTAACATCCCACTGCCTGCCATGCTGTGGTCTGTCTGTGTAGGCCTGGGGGGGTTAACCATAGCCATCATTCTGGGGCCATGCCACAGGCTCTGTTTGGGTTTGTCTACACCTGTTCTGCTGGCTGAGACTGTTGTTGGGTATGTGAACCATCCTGACTGGCATGTGTTGGTCATATGGGCACACATGTCGCTCAGCACATTTCCTGCAGTGGGTTTTGTCACCCTGTGTAGCACTGGCTACTATGGTAACTCTAGATATCATGCAGATGTCATGGTGCCACTATGGGTGTCTACTGTCCGCTGCCATAAAATTCAGCCACCCAATTCCCTTGCATGCTCACATTCATACCATAGCTACAGGTAACAACACATTCTACTCCATTCGGCAATTGGTAGGTTGATTGACTTACCTTGAGGGTGTGCCAGACTTACAGATGGTGCTGGAGGGCTGCCTATGTCAGATGCACATAATACACTCCCTATACATGGTTGAGCGCAGGTAGTGTCATATTTGACATCCCTTTTACTGTATGTGCGAGTCAGAGAGAGGTGTCATTCCCTGGGTCCCTACTGTGTCAGTACATGTGCTATGCCTTGCCTCTTTGCCAAGGCCAGGGCATAATGGGCACACCTCCTTCTGCTTACTTGGGCAGGCTCAGGCTGTTCCTCCTCTGGGTCACTCTGTGCCCTGCCCCATGCTGTTCCTGCTGCAACTGTTTCCACAGAATCATATTGTGTAGCATAGCACATATCATAAAAATTTGGGTACATGTAGCTGGTGAATACTGCAAGGCTCCATTGACTGTGTCCAGACACCAGAACCGTGACCTGAGCATCCCAAACACACACTCTATTATATGTCTGGCCTGTGCGTGTGCCTCATTATGGCATTGTTGTTCAGGTGTGTGCGCATTTCTGATGGGTGTCATCAGCCACAGCTCCAGTGGGTACCCAGCATCCCCCTCTAGGGGACAGTAGGGGATGTCCACATTGGCAAATCTCTGGTACAGCTGCATCAGATGCCATATGTGGGAATCATCATAGCTTCCAGGGCAGCCAGCACACACATTCATTATAATGCCCTGAGCATCACAAAAAAACCTGGCAGTTGATGGAGGGGATGTCCCTGCGGTTGATGTAGGCCCTACCCAGCTCACCAGGTGGTGCTTTGATGCATATGTGTGTGCAGTCTATAGCACCCACTACCCCAGGGTATTCTGTTATTTGGTGGAAGAGACGCATATCGCTGGTCAACACCTCACAGGTGTTGAGGAAATATAAATGCTTACTGGCATATGCTGACATGGCATCCAGGAACTGGTGGAGTACTCTGGATGCTGATGCCTGTGAGATCTCCATGATATCCCCAGTTGTGCTTTGGGAGGTACCTGTAGCTAGTATACCTAGGCCTACACATACCTTGGTGTCCACTGGGATGGGTTTCTCTCGGTCAGTTTGGTGTGTCAGGTGTGGCCGGCACAGCTCAACAATTTGCTGTAGGAGGTCTCTGTCCACCCTATAGCTACCCACTATCTCCAGCTCATGTAGCTCCTGGTAGGTTACCCTGGGTCTGTACTCCCTACTTCGTTTCCTCACTGTGGGTTGTTCGGCAGCATTCACATCCTCACCACCCTCAGCCTCTTGCACATGTTGTTCTATGTTGCCTGTTGCAGCCCTTCTCATTTTGGAGGTTTGTTTGTTAAAATTTCCCCGCTTGTATACACCAGTGGTGTAGAGTGTGAGAAAAAACAGAGGGGAAGGTTTGCTTAGTTTATAGTAGTGTTCTGGGCTGGGCTGGTCTGCCGCCTGTGTAATTGGCTGATTTTGATACATTTCACCTGCCAGCTAAGCTAGTTCTCCCTGAATACCTTCCTCCTGCTGTTTTCGCTTCCCATTGCCTTCCTGTTTAAACCCGTGTGTGCGCCGTACAAACAGAGTGCTCATAGGTGCACACTGCTGCTATTTCTTGGTTTAACTTCTTTTTTCTTCCTGTAAAACCCGGTGCATGGTGCGCAGACCCGCTTAGGCCTTGTAAAGAGTGCTAAGGCAGGTTTAGACACACCCCCTAGCTTAGCTGTGCTAAGCTAGGAACAAACCCGAGTCACAGGGCTCCAGTCCACTTACAGTATGGCTGACACACCCACCCATGATGTCACCTACCTCCTAGTCTTGCACTCAGCTATTCATATGCTTACACTGCTGAGACCTACCTCACATGCTGGGGAAAACTGGGATTCACTCTCCTTCCCCTCATTTGCATAGGATTGCCTGCTAATGCATAGTTACATGTCTCACACTGAGCCCCCCCCCTTAGCAACCACTATTCACTGGCCAGGTTATCTTCTGCCTGCCACTGACTTGCATGGCAGACTACTGATTTTAGTTAGAATGCTTATTTTAGATTTATTTTATTATTTTTCCCCCAATCCCGTTTGTGCGCCACTGCCCTATGCTTAAACAGCCAAGATCGGCTTAACATAAAATAAAGGTTGATTTTTTTTTTGTATTGTTTGCAATGCCAATGGCCTTATGCTTGGCCATTGGCATGCTTCCTCAATGATATGCAACATTTATTTGGAGCTGTCATAGCTCCATTTTGGATTTTGCAGTACCATACTCGGTTACTAACCGAGTACATTTCTGCATATTACGCTAGTCCTGCACACCCTGACTCCTGCTTTCTGGATGGCAGATTTACCTCATTTGCATGGTTTTCACCTGCAAATGGGGTAATTTGCATATGGGGGCTGGGAATGTGCAGCACTAGTGCTAGAGTGCTCACGCACGTCAAACGAGCACGTACGTGGATCGCTTGGCCGCCATATTGGCCAAGTTTCCTCTTACACTAATCATGCTCGGCGTGCAAGCTTTTGAGAATCCAGGGGAAAGTCTGAACATCAAATGTATGTCATTATTTAGTGACTTCAGCTCCAGACCTCCCAACCTTTCCGAATTACTCGGTTTTTACCGAGTTTCAGGGTCCAAATGAAGGGGTGCCACGATTCCCGAGTGGCACCCCTTCATTTCCAATTTTTATTTGGATTTTTTGAAATTTTCGCGCTGTTGGAGCTGACATCATCATGTGCGCAATGACGTCAGCTCCGCCAGGCTACCAGCCAGTCGGAATTGAGCTCAAAGAGCTCACATCATCATTTCCGGCTGGCTGAAACGGCGGGAATTTCAACAGTTAGAGCTGGGAACGTGGAAGGATTAATGGCAGCGCCGCGGCAAAGAAGCTGATCAGTTGGAGCTGGGAATCGGGGATTAATGGCAGCAACAGTTTGCCAGGCCAGGATTAATGGGCCGACGAGCAGAAGAAGAAGAGCAGTTCGCAGGCCGGGACTAATGGTAAGGAACGGAACAGTGTGTGTGTGTGTGTGTGTGTGTGTGTGTGTGTGTGTGTGTGTGTGTGTGTGTGTGTGTGTGTGTACACACATAATTTTGGTAGTATAACTTATAAAAGGGACCCGAACCTATTCTTGAAATTTAAGTTATCCGGAGAAGTTAAGAGCACCAGGTTTCAGAATTGATGTTGATGCTTCCTGGTTCCAAAGTCACCACAGAAAAGAAAAATACAAATACTTGATTTTTGTTAAAGGCAAGTTTATTAATTTTATCTAAATTATCATAGTAAATAGTGGTTATGTATGTGTGTGGGGGGGTAATAGTATTTTCAGACAGAATGTCTGTGATCTTTGGATCATTATTTGTGCATTTTATGCAGGAGTGTCACAGTTTATGAGAAGATTTCCTTATAACTTGTGTCCCTTTTTAAGCGGCATTGTATGCAGCTTTTCCATTACAGCAACTCATGCACTCATGATACTTATTGTGGGAAGTATAATTTTTCCATTCAAGCAGCTGACTACTGTATCTCCCTAAAACTTAATGAGCACTGTTGTTTTTATTCCTACTGTATCATTAATTAGTGTGTTATAATTTTTTGACTGTGCATCTTTGCTTACTGCTGTTGTGCTTTTACCTGCAATACATCTTTGTGTTTGGTATTGAATAACAATTGGCTTTTTTTCAGTTGAACACAACTGTAATACATTTCAAGAAAAATCACTTGCAATGTGATTTACATCTTGTATTTTTAATGATGGTGTTTAAAATAATTTATATGTTTAGAAATCAGCAGGTCAAATATAACCAGTTGTAAAATGGCACTACAGTTCAGGAATGAATTGTGTTATGAGAAAACCTGTTACTGAACTTCAATAAGTATGTAGAAAGCTTTCTGTTATTCACACTGTGTGTGTGTGTGTGTGTGTGTGTGTGTGTGTGTGTGTGTGTGTGTGTGTGTGTGTGTGTGTGTGTGTGTGTGTGTCTGTGTGTCTCTTAGGTAAACTTGTGATTCAATGCAGTACAGTTTTTTTTTGCAAATTGTATAATGGTACAGTGTATTGATACAAAGGGTCCTTTTATCATATCATAGGTTAGATTTTTGGTTCCACCTAACGTATCTTTTGGGAGTTAGAGGTACAATTTTCCTACACAGTAATGTGGTAATTGTAAAGTGCATAATGACATGTCTATCACTGCAAACACAGTTAGTTTGTGGATGTTAGCATTGCAGAGGGAGATGGCCAGGGAGAGGGTATTATGTTCCTGTATTCGACTATGACAGTAAATAAAAAACACTTGAGCCACCATGTTTCCTCTTTCTCTTTATGCAGTGGACAAGCTCAAGACCCTTCACAATCAATGTTTATTTTCCCACTCTTTCTAAAAACTGGCTAATATTCATTTCATGCAGTCCTGAAATGTATTATTTTTCTAAAGTAAACTATACATTAAATAAGTTTATTCTAGTCCTCCAACATAATTTATTTGGCAAAATACTTCCATGTGTCTCCATTATATCACCTAGCTTGCATGTTCAGATTGAGTTCCTTTATGTCAGGTACTTTTTGAAGCATGGTGCTCAGATGCTGTGCTCTCTACTCAGAGAAACTGCTTTCGTTTTGCTTTTATTTTAAGCTGCAGGAGAAAACGTGGTTTCAGTTTCATGTACATTTTGGCTTGGCTTACAGGAAGAGAAAGTGTGTGCTTATTTAACAGAGAAATTGCTTTTGTTTTACTTGTATTTTAAAGGGTGCAGGAGAAAATGTGCTTTCATATACATATTGACTTGCATGCAGGGCAATGTGTGCTTTACTTATTTAACAAACTGCTTTTGGTTTAACAGCTGCAGCAGAAAGTGTGTGTGAGAGACTGTCTGGAATATTGGCTCATACATACTTTTGGTCTGTTTCTCTTAAAAAATAGTTTTCTGACAAATCCAGTGAGAACTGAATTCACTAAATAATCATTGCCATTTAAGTTTCAGTCTTCCTGCCTTTCAGGAAATCCATGCTTGGTAACACAAAACATTTCATACTAGCAAGCAACTTTTCTAAGATCATACAAACAATGTTTAAAATGTGTCCCTGGGTTTGGGCTTTTGTCCCCTTCCCAATCAATTTTTGGTTATTTCCAGATTTCTTATGCTGCATAGGTCTTCAGGGGGAGAGGAGTATAGTACTGCTGATAGTAAGTGTGTTTGTGTTGTCAGTAGACTAAGTAGTACGACAGGTAGAATACTTACTTTTGATGTAGAAGGCTGTGGGGGTTCTAATCCCACAGCATGTAGATTGCTGATACTGTACTCTGTTGTACTTTGCAGTCCTGAGAATGTTCTCTTTGGCAGAGATGGCTAGTAATTATGAACCTGTTATCAGTTTGCCATCCATTCCCAGTTGTAATATTACTGGCTTTTTTTTTTCTATGCGACATAGGCAATTTATATCTCAAGGGCAACAGGCACGTTATTTGTAGATGAAACAATGAAATATTAAGTTGTTTGACAGCGGCAACCTCTTCATTAGTTACATATCTCCTTAATGTAGAAATATTATGTGACTTTTACTTCTGCAGAGATTGTGCATATTTACTGATACTGGTGGATTGTAGACATTACTCAGACATTACTCAGACTTTTATAATGGAAATGTTCTGAACTGGGCAGTTTAGTCAAATATTGGTTCATGCATTTTGTTTCATTGCTTACTGTCAAAGTGTTCAAAACAATAAATTTAAAACGCACTGTAGCAAGTATGCTGTATTTATACAAGGAATATAATTTAATATTGTCCGGAAGATGTATCAAAGAACACATGTAATGTTTTGTGTGCAAGGGGGCCTATGATTTGAAAACAGCCCAAAGCTAATCTTACCACTGGCCAGATGCATTTTCTTTGTGGGTTTCAATGTTGTTTCAATGAATGTGAGTTTCAATGGCAGATAAGTTATAATGCTAAGTCTGTTTTCATTGTGAGACTGTATTGCTTTGTTTAGCAGAGGTCTAGTAGTGTTTATGCTATAAAATGTAAAATAAACTTTTTTAATTAATCCAAATAAACATTGTAGAAGTAAAGCAGTAAGCACATTATAGTGTTTATGGTAAATAGGGCAAATTAACCAGATAATGGTACATTGGAATGGCTGCAGGGGGACTCTGGTGCCATTTTTGGTTATCTGTTCTTCAGTTTGCATTTGAACGTTGGTATCCCATAATTCCACTGGAGTGGGTGGGGGTTACATAATTATGTATGCAAACTATATGTTAATCAGCGTACAGATTTGTACCTATTCTTCATGGGCCTTGTCCAGATTTTTGATGTTTCCAGGTTGAGAGGTATGTTCAGTTCCCAATGACTGGCAACAAACCACACATTTTAGGAGTAAGGAACCAAAAAATAAAGTAAATATCTATATATATTTTTAAATGTTATATTTTTGATGTAAAATGCTTCCTCCAATGCCACTCACATGTACTACAGCAACTTTGAAACATTAGGCAGAAGAACTATTTTATATTAAAAATATATATAAAAATATAGTAAATAAAAAATTACTAAGTAAAACACAACAATTTTACAGACAGCTCATTCTCTAAGCACAATAATTCCCTCGATGCTGTGTGTTACTGTGTAAATAACAATCTTCCAGAGGTGTAGAGGCCTTCTGCCTGGAGTATCCGGCCTTATAACACCCCTCATTTGGCATTATTTACACAGTAACATACAACATTTGGGGCATTGTTGCTTGCTTATAACAGGCTGATATATCAGTCAGGCACTTCAGCTCATGCAGTTCATATCCCTACACCTAATGTATCTGAGTATCCAGAAGATGCTCACGGTGCCAAGGTGGCTAGTAGCAAATAATTATGCATTAAATGAGATGTTCCAACTGTGATAGTATCATGACAGCATTTGACTGGTACCTACTAAGCAACTAACCAAGAAATAGAAATCAACTATATCAGTAAAGTTTCTCCTTGTCTGTTAACAAAGCTTTCTCAACAACTGTTATTATAATGATTCATGTAGAGTTGACTGCTTTCACTGCAGTGTGATAAACTTTTAATTAAGTGACTTTGATATGATTATTTATACTTTGAACTGACAGACTAATATTATTTAATGTGTTGTGAATGCTGACCTAGAATTCTACTGACATTTACTTAGGATACTTTCTGCTGACAACCTAAACAATAGGCCTGCGAATTGTCCTCTAAATACTGACTGGGGGCTAAGAGTGTTGTTTTCCATATAGTATGTGCAAAGGAAGCTCTTAATGGAAATAAAAAAATATACTGTAAAGAAATATTAATGCCAGAGAAGGCTACATGATAAAAGTGCAAGATTTTATTTAAATGGTAACAATGGATAACACA
Organism: Protopterus annectens; assembly: GCF_019279795.1. Lineage (NCBI taxonomy): Eukaryota > Metazoa > Chordata > Ceratodontiformes > Protopteridae > Protopterus > Protopterus annectens. The sequence continues at coordinate 300,002,235 of NC_056735.1, forward strand.
GTTACTAGATAGGATCTATATTCCCATGTTGACAGGGCTGTTCATATTCCCTTATGTCGACACATACACACCAGAATACCAATATCACAAACGGCTGCAAAAGTGATTTTTTTCCAAGAGAAAAAAAAATTGCTGAGCCAACAATAAACAAAAGAAACCAACAGACAAAATAAAGTGGGGGGCTTCACCCCCACACCCCCTCTACTTAAATATACCAACTCCGAGATTGCACTACAGTGGAGGAAATGGCAAATTCCCGACAATGGCCAAGCGATTTTTTTTCCTTGGGAAAAAATTGCTTTTGTGGCCATTTGAGATTTTGGTATTCTGATGTATATGTGTCAACGTAAGGGTGTTTGATGAACAGCCCTTTCAACATGGGAATATAGACCCACTATATATATATATATATATATATATATATATATATATATATATATATATATATATATATTTAATATTTGTTGACTAGGAAAGTCTGACTAGGACAGAGCCTATTTTCATCAGAGGCCTGGGGAGAAATGCTCCAGACACATGTCTTTAGAATGTGGGAGGAAACTGGAGTACCTGGAGGAAACCCCCACGAATGCAGGGAGAACATGCAAACTCCACACAGAAGGCACTGCAGCCAAGAATCGAACCAGAGAACCTCTTGCTATGAGGCAGCAATGTTAACTGCTGCACTACTGCGCCACCCATACATATAAACATAAACTAGTAATGCAAAAACGTGAGAATACTAACAGGTTTACATATTTATTTGCTTCTTACAGTAGCATTGCCATTGACGAGTAAGTAAAGTGGCCTTCAATGACTACTATTCTATAGTAGCTTTCTGGGTGTGATTTGTTGTAACAATAAAAGCAGAAGAAGTCTATTCATTTTTGAACCAAGAGCATCAGTTTGGAATTCCACTTATTTACAGCTGCATGTTTTTATACTTGGTCATAGTCTCTTTTGTTTGAGGTAAGGAATAGGAGCTCTAGATCACTGCCTACAGAAGTATGTTTGGTTGACAGTGATGAAATGTTCCTTATATATTTGTAACACATCTGTTTTCTGTCTGACTCAGTTCACAGAGTTGTGTGATAAATAGCTGTAAGATTTCACTGCTCTCAGGTAACTCATGATATGTCTTGTTAATGCTTTATTCCCTATAAAACATAGGAATCTAATCAAAGATAGGTGTACTCATTATAAGCACAACATGTACCTCCTGCAAGATGCATCCATATAATTATATTCTGTGGGTAGGAAGTACTTGTTGCATCTTAATGCAGCTCATTATAAATCTCTTTTGGTACAAATGTCAAACGGCAGTTAAATAAACAGCATTACTTGACACATAACGCATTGATACAGAACACTGGCCAACACTGGGTTCGATGAAGCCCAGTGTCACTGGCAAAATGCATTTGACTCACTGGAAGGCCTACTTCCAGGACTTGATTTTATTGTTGCACGATATGCAGGTCAATGTCTTAGCCCAATAAATCTGGACAAAGCCATAAACAATGACAGGGGTCAAAAGCCTCAAAATAGTGATGGATGATAAATATTGCTCTTGTAAACATAGAAAGTTCTTAAAATAACAAGATTTATGTTACCATGCATGCTCTGATGGATATGAAGTCCAAAACTCAAATGTGTGCCATTATTTATTTACTTCAATGCTCAGTAACTTGCCATAAAACCACACATTTTATAGACTACAAATATTAGGCAAAAATCTGGGCATTCTGCAAAAATCTGGAGAGTTGAGAGGTATGTGCTGCACTAAAAATAAAAAGGGAAACTGACAGACAAAATGTTTTGATTGCTAACTGTTACAAATTCTGCATTTTGCATATATTCCCCCTTGATATTTCCTTCTACAAACAAATATCACAGTTTTTATTCATTTAATGACTTGTATTATGATTTTGTAGTAGAGCAGTGCCATTATTAAATTATGCATGCCTTTGTGATGTGGGATGACAAATTTCCCATAAGTTCAGCTATGTAAGGTTCAAATGACTATATCAGTTAACGTGACTGTAGAACCATGCTGAAAGAATTGATTAGATGGTAATTTACTAAAATTAACTGGAAGCAACTGAAATGAGACTAGAATGAAATTCTTTATCTGTTAATTCCCCAAACTTTTGTTGTACAGGTGCCAGTCTCTCCTTTATGGACCAAGTCTTTTGTACTTTTCAGAATTAATTCTGCAAACACTGTAGTTCAGTTAATAAGGCTTTAGAAGATGTTAAAATATCCATATACTGTCTTTATTAACAGTGCTGATAAACAATAACAGTATGTAGAAATGCTGGAATGCTGGTTAGTAATGACAGTGCTGCTAAATTTATCCAAAGTTTCTGCACATATATTCTGAGTCTCCTGGATAATATAAACTAAAGCAGTCTTTATTTGACCTGTCTTCTTGAGTGTCTGTATTGTAGAGGCCCTTTTCCATATATGTCCAAAGACTAACTTCCTTTCCAGAATGCTGGATATTTAATCTTTTATGTATGTCAGTCTGAGCTAACTAACTTAAATAAAAACAAACTCCAAAAATACTACCAAGAGAAACAAGAAGCAGAAATGACTGGAGCAAAAAATAAATAAATGTTACACCAAGCAGGTAAAATGCAGACTTTTAATAGTGCACTATTAAAAGTCTGCATTTTACCTGCTTGGTGTGACTTTTTTTTTGTTTGTTTTTTTCTTTGTTTTGTGTTTCTCTAACTAATTAATTTCCCAAACTGTATATGAAATATATTTTAATAATACCTAAACCTTATAATACTTTACATGCCTCTTTAGCCTTGGTTGCCTTGATTTCCAAGCCTGGTCTTGCATATGCCTTTGTATGTTGCATTCCATTTCTATGTACATCGTTCCTTTCAGAAAGGAACATTCTGTAGCCAGCAAGATTATATCTTTCCCTTGAGAAAGGAACATTCCGTATTCTTGTATTTTCTGCACATCTCATGCTTAGCCAGCAAGATTATATCTTTCCTTTCTAGTAAACTGTCTTTATTTGAAACTAAATGCATACTTGTCTGACTACATAGGTTCATAGGTTCATAGGTTGGTACTAGGCTATCGGCCCTAGGGCCTATACAAGCCTAGCCATAACAATTCTCTAGCTATTTCTTCCCACACTATTTACTTCCCTGGACCCCTGTCTAGCAGGGTGACTGACATGATCCCTGGAGTGAATTTCCTTTCTCCCATCCAAACATCAAGGTTCCTTTTGAAGAGGGCCAAAGAGGTTCTCTGCTTGACATGTATGGGCAGTCTATTCCAGAGTCTGGGGAGTCTCTGGGTCAGGAGCCTATCCCTCCAGCATGTTTTGTTTATTGTGATGGCAAGGTTTAGATCCCTGGAGCGTGTGGCTCTGAGGGATTGGGATTTCTTTAAGTATAGCATGTCCAACAGCTCTGGGTTTGACATGGCCTTGTATGTTAAGCAGAGATCACCACAGAGTAGACGATATTCGACAGAGTATAGCTGGAGTTTTTTAAGGCGGTCAGCATAGGGCATCTGCTTTAGGCCTGTGATTCTTTTAGTGAGGTATTTCTGCGGCCTTTCTAGTTGTTGCAGATGTCTTGAGAGGTACATACCAAATGGGGCATTGTAATCTGTAATGGATCTATTGAGGGATGAGTACAGTGGGACAATGACCTCCTTTTTTCTGGATGAAAAGCCCTTAGTGATGAGGTGTTCCACATAGAAGGATTTCCTGACTGTTGTGGTGATGTGGTTATTGAAGGTGAGACCACTGTCCACCTGTGTCCCTAAGTCTCTTATCACACTTTCGGTATTTAGTGCACTGCCACTTATGTGGTAATTCATGGGTACATGTTTTTTACCTAAAGGGGATAACTATACATTTCTTGGCATTGAGCTTGAGCCCATGGCTCTGGCATGAAGCATCTGTTTCTGTAAAGCCCTTTTGTAGAGTATCGACATAATTTGGGGATTCAATAATGGTTCCCAGTTTGCAGTCATCTGCGAACTTTGTTAGTCAGAGTACCTTAGTATTGGCCTGTACTTCAGAGAAGTAGATGCCAAACAAGAGCGGTCCCGGGACTGAACCCTGAGGTACTCCACTTGTCACTTGTCTGGAGCTAGATTTGGACTCAGCTACTTTTACAGTGTGGGTTCTGTCAGTAAGCAGTTGACAACCCATCAAGTGACATAGGGATTAATGCCCAGCTTAGTAAGTTTATCTATGATTCCAGAGTGGGGGATGGTGTCAAAGGCCTTGGCAAGGTCCAGATAGGCTGTGTGGACTGTCTTACCCTCATCCACGTCTCTGGAGACTGATTAGAAGAAGTCAATCAGGTTCAGGAGACAAAATCGACCCTTCATGAACCCAAAGTGGGTGGGGTCCAGTATTTTAAGGTTGCCAATGTCTTTGTTTATAAGTTCCATGATAATATGTTCTATGGCCTCGCAGATCAGGCTCATTAGACTGATGGGGTGGTAGTTCCCGGGATCCAAGGTTGATCCCCCTTTGTGGAGTGGGATAACTGTAGCTGTGCGCCACTCAGTGGGCATGAAGCTTGAGGTGAGGGTATGATTAAACATGACACTTAGGTGAGGTGCCAGTTCATTTTGTAGTTCATGTAGTACACAGCCTGGGATGTCATCTGGTCCCATGGATGCTGTATTCTTAGCTTTGGAGAGTGTGCTTTTTACCTGTGTGGCCATTATTACCAGAATTTGGCAATCTTCTGGTATTCAGATGGGCCATTTAGGGGGTGAGAGGGGGGTGAAGTTGGCACTGAATCGATCTGCCAGGATATTGGCAATATCCTTGGGATAAGTATATTTAATGCCATTCTGTTGTAGCTCAGAGCAGATCTGAGCATTGCCATTTAGATTCTTGGCATAGTTATAGAATGCCTTGTGGTTGTCTTTGGAATCTTTGGCAATTTTATTTTCGTAACTAGCTTTGGAGAATTTTATGAGGGATCTCAGCTTCTTACTGAGGCTGGTAAGGGAGTTTTTTGCATCCTGGGATTTTCCTCTTTTCTGTAACATTTTCTTCCTTTTGTTGTAAAGTTTGTTTATGGCAGGGACCACCAGATTGGCTTCTGTTTTTTGGAGGAGAGCATCTTGGTTCTATTTGGGATGGCATGATTCATGCATGAGTGGATGTGCTCGTACAGTGCCTTAGTGTAGGACTCCACAGTTGAACTTTCAGTTCCCGTCTGCATGGGTGTCATGATGTTTGTAATTTCTGACTTCAGTAGCATGAAGTTGGCTTTGGAGAAGTTTTTTATGGAGGTTTCCTTACTGGAGGGGGTGGGGGTGGGATGTGGATGTTAAGGGTGATTAGCTTATGGACAGGTCTTATTCTACCTTAAGGTACTATAGTGAATTCACTAACAATACCCTCACTCTAACAGCTCTTCCTAAGGTCCTTGACAAATGTTTACAGTGACCTGCTTTTGTAGTAACCTTATATCTGTATTGTTTACTACGGTAATCTGGTTTGAATATCCAGGCTTTACACCATGTTACTAAAAATCTGCAACTATGAAATAAACTTGCAATTTTAATTTTGACCACTAAGTGTCATTTGAGCATTTATGGTCTGTTTGGATTGAAGTCTTTTAACTTTATGATTTAATTATAATGGGGCAACTGTTTTTCTTTATCTGGTGAATAATTTTGCAATTTTAATTTTGATCACTAGGTGTCACTTCTGTCCGGATTGAAGTCTGTTAACTTTATGATTTAATCACCATATTACCTAGATCCACGGTGGTGCTGCGGTAGTGTTGTCGCCTCACAGTTAGACATTGCCCGTTCGATTCTCAGTTAGAGCGTCTTCTGTGTGTCGACATGCATGAATAGGCATTCCTTCGTTGAAGGTTGTGCGTTAGGCCCGGCAAGCCAGCATGTAAAAATCTACTGCCAATCATTAGCAGACCAGAGTTCTGCTATGGCGACCCCTAACCGGGAAAAGCCGAAAGACACAAACAAATTACCTAGATCCATAGTCTTTAGAGTCATTAAGTCTAAGTTCTGATGTATGTGAGATATATCCAAAACCTGCACATTATTCTGAAAATCCGTGTCTTTTAATTCTGTGGCTTCTAAAGCTGATTAAGCCACGTAATACTTTTAACCCTGCAGTTCCAGAAACAGCATGGAGAAAATGCCATACACATCTTTAACCTGCATCTGCGAGTCTTCATTTAACTTAGACAGAGTACGAACTGTTAACCCTGCCTGTTTTTCTTCCCTGTCTCTGTATGCTGTAATGGCAAAATTACACCGTCTACTGCCTGTGTTTATTACCTTATGAACTGGTACCTTTTTGTACCATGATGTCTCTCTCTTATAACAAATGAAACCTTTTCCTGTTGTTCATTGATTTAAATCTTTAGCATTGTACTGTTCAGTCCATTTTCTTTTTTATTGTATAGCCTATCAAGCATGATGGCTATTTTCTGAAGATTAACTGAAATCAGCACTAAAGGAAAGTGGTCTTGAAGCATAATTAGCATATACTGTATTAATTATTGTCTGTAAACTTTCATCTAGATTTGCTAATAATGCTATTTACCTTTTTTAACTTCTCTGTGCTATAATAGATGCCTGCCTCCTAAATTTGTGACTGAAATATTCTATGAATATTTATGAGCTATAATAGTTTACTAAAACTTACACTGTCTGTATTTCAGGTCTACACATTTGCCTTTTCTGTTACTGTCCTTTTAACTTTCTGCCTAATGTATAATATGTATGTAAAGTGCACTGTAATTTGTAAATTAATTAACAAATTAATTATGCCATGTTATGCCTTGGGTATGTTGAATAACTATTACTACACATTCTTTAGATAACTTATCTTAATAAGCCTGTAATAAATAATTCTGTCACTTCACCTTACCTAATGACTGAATAAGGTAATTTGTCACATTACAATTAAAACTAATGACTGAATAATGTGAAGGATGACGTAGCAAAAATGTGTGATGTAATAAGGCTGTTGCAAATAATTCTGTGAATTTACCCTTAAATCTGTCTGAATAATCTGAAGTAACTGAGTATTGATCTTATATTCTGAAATTTGACTGAAATGTACTATACTGTGCACATAAGTGAGTATGAATGTCATATTCTGAATCTTGACTGAAATTTGATGCATATTTATACTGAATATCTAAAATAGCAAATATACCTTTCCAACCAGTGTTACATAAACACAGATAAAAAATAAATTGAAATCTGGTAATGTTACATTTTGGAAACTAAACTATTAATACCTCTTTGTCAGTATTTTCTAAACATAGATAAAATATAAATTGAAAACTAGTACTGCTATACAACTGTCTGAAATAAATACATACTTGTTTTAACTCATACATTTTAATTTTAAACAAACATTTAAGAAATAACTGAAACACATAGACAGTCAACTTCTGCACCACAGCTCTTGCAGGTTTTACTCTCCATTGTCTCAGTCACTAATGAGGTATTGGAAGGCCTGCTTTAATGTCCAATCATCCTTTTTATAGTTAGGCCTTTTAAACCTCTTCTTATCATTTATTGTGCAAGGCTGGGTAGCTAAAGTTCTTGATTGTATTTAGTTTCAGGTTCTTAAAAAAATAGTATCTTTAACAATTATAAACTGATAGCATTGCTTATTGTGCTGACTTTATTTACATTTTCTGCATGACAGAAACATTTACTGCTAATAAACTCTTGCAAGTCTGTAAACTGATAATGTACTACAGTGACATGGAAAAGCTGCACTTTTATTATTAAATCAAACTGAAACCTCAGCAACATTGTTTTTCCTGGCATAACCTCAAATGAAACTAAAGTATTAATCTACCACTGTGCATTTCTGCACCTATATAAAATGAATCTTAACTGTTGAACTTTTTGGATTTACTCTCGTGACCCTTAGATTCTAACATACTGCTCTGTGAGTGAAACTCACATATTGTCTTACCATATATGTTTCATTAACTGACATCATTTAACTTTTCAGTACTACTGAATGCTGCAAGAATTATCATTACTGTCTACAATTTTCTTGGATAAATAGTAAGAACTGTAAGTGCATAAATGGTATTAACTTGATTTTTTACCATACTACCTTATGGCATGCAGTACTGTTTTTAATTCAGCTTGCTGAGCTGGCTATATTCTGAGCTGGTGTGCTTGGTAAACTGCAGTTTCTGTATGAAATATATACAGTCTTAAACTGATTACATAAGCAAATTTATTACCAGACTTAAATTGATCTGATTCTGAAAGTTTACTTTTCTGTCTTTTATACAAGTACTGTATGTGAAGTCTCTTTATCTGGAAGTTTATTTTTAAGTCCTTTATACAAGTAGTTAAAGTTTCTTTATATAGTATACACATTTATTACCAGAGTTGAACTCATCTAATTCTGGAACTTTACTTGTTTGTCCTTTATAACATAAGAGTTGAACCGGTGGCTTTAAAGACACATAGTATATATGATGCAATCTTTTCATTTGTGGGCTCTAAACTTTGGACTGTACTGTCACTTTTAAAATGTAGCATTCACTTTAAATTTTACATTCCATAAACTAACACAGCATTACTTATGCATTTATTATTAGAGCTGAACTGATCTAATTCTGGAACTTTACTTGTCTGTCCTTCTCACAAGTATAGAATATTTGTGAATAATTTTTTGTCTGTCTGTATTAAGATATTATTTATGCATTGCAACACTTTAATGCAAAGCTCTTAATGACTGCTAAACAAAATAATAACAGAAAAAAAATAATTTGCCAAATCTGTAACTGTAAACCTTTTATTCTGCAGATTAACTTGACTGTCACCTCTGGTATACCCTAGACAACATAGATGCATATGATTACCTTTTTTTCTAACTAGCCACTCTCAATTTGACTTGTTGAGCACTTTTTATCTGTGTCAGATGAATTGGAATTTATTTTATCTTTATCTCATAAATCTCCGTGTTTCTGTTGTAACCAATGCTTTAAATTCTGTGCATTTCCACTACTGAAGTCTAAAACAACATATAACGCTAATGATATGTCCATACCTTGTACAGAGCTGTGACACTTCAAACTGTTAGTTGCTGTAATCCTTGACCCTTTAAATCATGACATAATTGTATTTGTGTCCTCTAATAAAGATCTGTTTGCAACTGAAGTTGATTTGTCTGTATTAATTAGTATATTATTCCATAATTTTTCTGTAAACAATGAAATATTGTTCCTTTTAACCTTAAACAATAACAGATAAATGCTCTGGTTTGGTGCTGGACTGCCACACCCTTTACAGATAAACTGAAAATCATTTTTCATAGAACTAATCTGTATACCATTTACTTTATCAGACTGACCAAACTTTTCACCCCCTCCCCCCCAAAAGGAGAGATATCTATACCAAATGATTGCAGCCCCCCAAACATCTCCAGCGCCCAAGTGAGAACTGCTCTCTCCAAAGCAAAAAACACAGCATCCATGGGACCTGATGGTGTCCCCAGCTGTGTGCTCCATGAACTCAATGAGGAATTAAACCCACAGCTAGGACAGCTGTTTAATCAAAGTCTTACCTCTGGATACGTACCCAGGGAGTGGCGCACTGCAACTGTGGTACCACTTCACAAAGGCGGTGCCTCCACCGACCCTGGAAATTACCGCCCATTAGCTTGACAAGCCTTATCTGCAAAGCCATGGAGAGGATCATAATGGACCTCATAAATAAAGACATAGGGAATTTGCAGACTTTGGATCCAACCCAGTTTGGCTTTGTCAAAGGCAGATCATGCCTTTTAAACTTGGTTGACTTTTTGAAACAGTCACCAAAGCCATTGATGAGGAAAGGCAGTCCATACAGCCTACCTCGATCTGGCTAAGGCCTTCGATACAATACCCCACTCGGGTATCATTGAAAAACTCATCAGCTTAAATGTCAACCCATACATCACAAGATGGGTTGCAAACTGGCTGAGTGACAGAACCCACAGGGTCAGAGTTGCTGGCGCCATGTCAGACTCAAAGCCTGTCACAAGTGGTGTCCCACAGGGCTCAGTCCTGGGCCCACTCTTGTTTGGCATCTACTTTTCCAGTACAAGCAAACACAGGAGGGTTATGGCTGACAAAGTTTGCAGATGACTGCAAACTGGGCGCCATAGTAGAAAACACATCTGATACAGATATCCTTCAGAAGGGTCTCACAGAAACGGATAACTGGTGCCAGAGCCACGGCCTAAAGTTAAATGCCAAAAATGCATAGTCATACCCTTCGGGAAAAACAAGGTTACCCCTAGCTACCAAATAGGTGGCAATCCACTGAGCACAGAAGAAGTTATCAGGGACCTGGGGACCCAGGTTGATAGTAGTCTGTCATTCGACACCCATGTAGCTAAAGTAGTTAGGAAGACCTTCTACATTGCCCACCTTATCATGAAGGATTCTCATCTAGATCAAGGGAGGTCATAGTCTCCCTTTACTCATCACTCATCAGACCAATGATTGAATACAATGCCCCATTCGAATGTATCTGACCCGACACTTGCAGCAGCTGGAGAGGCCACAAAGTTCCTCACCAAAAGGATAAAGGGTCTCAAAATCTGTCCTATGCTGCCCGACTGAAAGAACTCCAGCTCTATTCAGTCGCTACCGCTTGCTCAGAGGTGACCTTTGCCTAACATACAAGGCCATGTCAAACCCAGATTTGATGAATATGCTTCACCTCAAAAATCTAGATCCATCAGAGCCACAAGGCGGGAGACTTAAACCTTGACACGGCTATTAATAGGACGTGCTGGAGGGATAGATTCATCACCCAAAGACTCCCTATGCTGTGGAACAAAATCCCGGTACATGTGAGGCAGAGCACCTCGCTGGCCTTGTTCAAGAGAAATCTTGACCAATGGATGGGAGATCACAGATATACCCCAGGGATTACCTCAGTGTCACTGCTCGACAGAGGCACAGCAAAATAATGGGTATAGTTCCCCATACTAAAGGGGTGGCGTAAGCCACAAAACGATGGGCTAGGCTTGTAAATGCCCTCGGGCAGATAGCCTAGTATGAACCTATGAACCTATTCCCCCTTAGTGCAATATTTGCATTGGCTTGTACACTGATTGTGCTTACATCTGTATTTACCATTGCTACTTAACTCCATACTTTGAATTACATGAGCTGTAGCATTTATACTGATGTTTGAAAACTGTAAATCAGAATTACTGGCAGAAGCTTACTTATTCTGTGAATGATGAGATGTAATGTGCTTCTCTGGTTTAATGCTTTTGCATCTGGAAAGATGTAATATTTCTAAACTAATAACCTTTAACTTAAAAAAATATTTCTGAAACACAGGCTTTTAGACTGCTTAACCAATATTTAACTTCAAACCAGATATTTACTGATATCTTAATTGTAGAAGTATTACTTGCATGTTTATACGTGAGGTATGCAAATTACTTTTACTGATGTACTTAAACTTTCATGAGCTGTTAACTAAAAAGTACATAAAAAGTCTTACAAAACTTTATGATTCTGGAAGAATGTATCCTGTCATCTGCAGCTTTTTGACCTTTTTGTTTCTTCTTGGCTGTGTCACATCACACTGGAAACTTGAATGTTTGTGGAGATGATGAAGTACATTGCTACTACTGGATAATCACCAGGATTCAGTAAAGTCTGTGTAGTCTCAATGAAGGGCCTACATGTAATGTATCCATGTACATGTTCACAATTCTCCCACAGCAGTACACCATGCATATCAATTGTGGTGCATGCTTAAAGGAGGTCAGAACAACATGGATATTGAATCTGTGTAAGACTAATGGCACACCCACATACCTTTTGCCCATTAACCTTGTCCGAAAGGTCTACAAGACATTTAATTTCACTAAGTTGGATTTATTTTAATTTTTTTACCTTTATGTCTTTGTTTGCATGATGCACTACATTATTTAGCTATGCTTAGCTCTGCATTGCCATACATCAGACATGTGCCAGACATCTAAAAATAGAAAGTGGATGCATTCAATTTCTATTTTTTTATGTGCTTGTTTGTGTGATGGGCCGCATTATCTAGCTATGCTTAGCACTGTGCATTTATGCATTAGACAAATGCTAGACAGCTAAAAATAGAAACTGGATGCATTTAATTGTTGTAGTTCTGCAGTGCTTAGCACCACCCAAACCTGCACAACAAAGCTGTGTTATGCTTACAGGCACCTTTGCAGCATATCTGAAGACATATGAGTTCCCTTCACTATCCCAGTGGCTAGATAGGTTGAGTCATAACCTGCAGTGTAGCAGGCTCTAGATTTTAGTCCTAGGCAGTAGTACCGTTTGCATATACTGCTGTGAAACTGTGTCAGGTGACTGAAACATTGGTTCACTTTAAATTCAATAATTGTTAAATTTAGAAAAGATCCATAATGCTAAGCATCACTTAAACATGGTCAATGGTCTTTTCCTGTTTGTGAGTTGCTAAGCTTCACTTAAACATGGGTTGTGCAAGTTTGTGTGATACTAAGCAATGTGGTGTGTTCTTGAAAGTTACAGTATGACGAGCAATGGCAGGAATGCAGCCTATTTAAAGGGAAATAGGTGGGAATTTCACATTATTCCTTGGAGTCTGACCTTGACTGTGGATATGGCTGCTGTCATAGGGAAAGGTGTGTGCTTTAAGGCACAGTGGTAAGGTGTGTAGGAGTCTAGGGTTTTCACTAGACTCCTGGTAGAGAACTATGGACCCTGGCTGCTGCAGAGCAACTATCAGGGATCAGAATGTAAATCTGAGGCTTGGAATAGTTTCGCCAGAGACCTGACCAGTGCATCTGGTATCCCCCGCACTGGTGAACAGTGTCATCACCATTATGATGACCTCTATCAAAGGAAGAGGAGAACCTTGGATACTTGAATCCAAGAGGCATGGGATGGGAACACCCCACAGATATGTAAGTATGTTTTCTAGTAATTTATAAATATACAAGCTGAATCTGTGCAAAACTGGTATGCATAATGGTTTCCTTCTCTTACCACAGCTGCAGAAGACAGGGCTTGCAATGTCCAGTCCCATGCAAGGCATTTGGCCCAGATGAGGCAAGCACATGGTATGTAAGAAAATCAATAAAGAATAACATAATGCATAACTTAATAATAAAATAAAGTAAATGCAGATAATGCAGTCTTAACAGTCATATATGAAATACCTGAGACATCATAGACTTTCATTAATGTGTCAGTCCATATAGGTTCATAGGTTCATAGGTTCATACTAGGCTATCTGCCCTAGGGCATTTATAAGCCTAGCCAGAGTATGTTTGGCTTTCGCCACCCATTTTAAATTAATTTTGCTATGCCCTTTTTCGAGGTTAGTATACTGTGCCTCTGTCTAACAGTGACACAGAAGTGATACCCGGGGTAAACCTATGATCTCCCATCCACTCATCAAGACTCCTCTTGAAGAGAGTCAATGAGGGACTCTGCCTAACCTGGACTGGGATTTTATTCCATAGTGAAGGGAGCCTCTGGGTTATGAATCTGTCCCTCCAGCATGTCCTATTTATTTCAGTGCTGAGGTTCAAGTCTCTCGAGTGTGTAGCTCGATGGGATTTGGATTTTCTAAGGTACAGCATGTCCATTAATTCCGGGTTGGACATGGCTTTATACGTCAGGCACAGATCGCCTCTGAGCTGGCGGTATGCCACTGAGTAGAGCTGGAGTTTCTTTAACCTGGCAGCATATGGCATCTGTTTGAGCCCTTTGATCCTCTTGGTGAGGTACTTTTGGGGTCTTTCCAGTTGTTGTAGGTGTTTGGTAAGGTACATCCCAAAAGGGGCATTGTACTCGATTATGGGCCTGATGACGGATGAGTAAAGAGGCACAATGACCTCCCTTAATCTAGATGTGAATCCCTTCATGATTAGGTGGGCTATATAAAATGTTTTTCTAACCACTTTGGCCACATGGTTGTCAAATGAGAGATTGCTATCAACTTGGGTCCCCAGGTCCCTAATTACTTCTTCTGTACTTAATGGATTACCACCTATGTGGTAATTTGTGGGCACTTTGTTTTTGCCAAAGGGGATGACTATACACTTTTTGGCATTTAGCTTGGGGCCATGGCTCTGGCACCAGTTGTCTGTTTCTATGAGGCCCTTTTGGAGGATGCTTGTGTTGGCTGGAGAGTCGATTATAATGCCCAGTTTGCAGTCATCTGCGAACTTGGTCAGCCACAGTCCTTCCGTGTTGGCCTGTACCTCCGAGAAATATATACCAAACAAGAGAGGTCCCAGGACTGAGCCTTGTGGGATGCCACTTGTAACTCGTTTAGCATCTGACATGGCTCCAGCAATTCTAACCATGTGGGTTCTGTCCTTGAGCCAGTTTGCAACCCATCTAGTGACATAGGGGTTTATATTTAAGCTGGTGAGCTTATCTATAATGCCCGAGTGGGGTATTGTATCAAAGGCTTTTGCGAGGTCCAGATAGGCTGTGTGGAACACCTTCCCTTTGTCAATGGCCTTGGTGACTATTTCAAAGAAGTCAACCAGGTTTAAGAGGCAGGATCTGCCCTTAACAAAGCCAAACTGGGTAGGATCCAGTATCTGTAGGTCCCCAATATCTTTATTTATGAGGTACATGATGATCCTTTCCATAGCTTTGCAGACCAAGCTAGTCAGGCTTATGGGGCAATAGTTTCCAGGGTCCGTTGAGGCACCATCTTTGTGGAGAGGGACCACTGTTGCTGTACGCCACTCTTTGGGTACATATCCTGTAGTAAGGCTGAGATTGAACAGTAGTTTTATGTTTGGGTTTAGCTCTTCTTGGAGTTCATGTAGGACGCAGCCTGGGACACCGTCTGGTCCCATTGATGCTGTGTTTTTTGCTTTGGAGAGGGCGGCTCTCACCTGAGCATCTGAGATGTCAGGGGGCTAGCACTCTGCTGGGATAGATATTTGCCCTTTTGGTGGGGGGGGGGAGTTTGCACTGAACCTGTCAGCTAGGATGTTGGCAATCTCTGTAGGATCAGTGTATTTTTTGTCAATTTGGACTAATTCTGAGCATATCTGGGAATTCCCACCCAGGTTCCTAACATAACTAAAGAAAGCCTTGTGATTATCCTTAGTGTCCTGTGCAATTTTTCTCTTGAAGCTGGCCTTTGACGATTTTATGAGTGCCCTTAGTTTTTTGCTAATACTGATCAGAGATGCCTTCCCTTTTTGGGATTTTGCTCTATCATGTAGTAGCTTCCTCCTTCTATTGTATAGTTTGTTTATGGCTGGGGTCCACCAGACAGATCGTCTGCCTTTGGAGAATTGGGTCTTGGTTTTATTTGGGATTGCATGATCCATGCATTCCTGAAGGTGTTCATAGAATGCATTTATAAAGGATTCTGCAGTCTGGGCTGTATTTTCCACAGGCCCGGGGGCTTTGAAGGATTCCACCTCGGTTTTGAGGAGTGTGAAATTTGCTTTAGAGAAGTTTTTCACTGTAGTTTTCTGGGCAGGGGGTGGAGCCGGGATGTGAATATCCAGTGAGATCAGTTTATGGTCTGATCTTACCAGTGAGGGATACACTTCTGGTCTGGAGCATAGAGTCCCCGTGTTGGTGATGATCAGGTCCAGTATGTTTTCCCCTCTTGTGGGAGTGGTAACAAGTTGTTCCATAGCATTTGAGTTTATGAATTCTAGGAACCTTTGGGCAAGGGTGTTGGAACTAGAGTAATGCTCCCAGTCTATGTTTGGGTAGTTGAAGTCGCCCAATATAATGGTGTTCGGAGTGACCTTCATATTTTCCAGTGTTCTCAGGAAGGCCGAGTGGGTTTGGGAGGGTGGTCTGTAGCAGGCTATAAACTGGAAGGCAGTTTTACCCACTGTTAGTTGCTCATGGATAGTCTCTGATGCTTCGTGCTTTTCCACCAACCTGGAGGTGTGGGTATCTTTGATGAATATCGATACTCCCCCTCCTTTTGTGGTTCGGTCCAAGTTTTGGGCCCAAAAAGCATGGTATGAGGTATAACCTGGTAGTGCTGGGGTGCTCTTGGGAGTCCTGAACCAGGTTTCTGTTACTGCACAGATATCGATGTTCTCCATGCTAAGGAGAGTTTCGAGTGCCTGCATCTTGAGGTTTAGACTTCTGGCGTTGAGTAGCATTACTCTTAGTTTCTTATCCCTTGTGATACCTATGGAGGTGGGTTTGTCTTTTGAGCCTTGCCTAAAAAAGGCACTATGGGGGTAGCAAGAGCCTTTGCCAATATCCGAAAGCCCAGGGGTGACAGGTGCAAGCCATCCCTAGCAAAGCATCATGGCTTGTCGTGCATATCATCCCAAGCTGACAGGCATTGGATCCCCTTTGAATGACACCAATACTTAAGCCACTTGTTGAAATTGATCATCTTGTCTTCATATTGTGGCATCATTCTTGGTGAGGGTAAGATGCTATTCAAGGTCGGGGTCATACCAGCCTGGGCTACATGCTCAGAGAGCTCCTCTATGTCTCTTTTCATGTAGTCCAGGGAAGTACATCTCAGGTCATTCACACCAGCATGGACAATGACTGAGTCATATTTGTACTTGCCTTGGAGTGACCTGAGTGCTTGTGTTATGTGGCAGATCCTAGCGCCAGACAGGCTGCTCACCGTGACCTTCTCCTTGTTCAGCCTGGTGAGTGGGACGTCAGTGTGCCTGACGATAGAGTCACCTATTACAAGTGTATCAGGTGTGTTGTTTAGCCTTAAGGGCTGTGACTGTTCGGCACACTGGCTTTGTGAGATATGTGTTGCACGTGTTTTGTTTTGGGGTAGCGGTTGCTTGGGTGTCTGCTTTGGAGGTCTCTGCTGCTTAGGCAGATCTTTATTTAGAGCCTCCAGTATGTTTTGTGTGATTATGTGTTTGGTTTGCTGTCGTGGTAGGTCTATGTGAGACTGGAATTGTAGTGAGTGTGGTTTCCTTCTCCTCCTGACTGGTTATGCCAGTACTGAGTTGAGAGAGCTTAGCCTCCAGTTTGGCTATATGGTTGCATCTCTCACATGTGTTGGAATTTATTGGGAGGAGGAGAGGGTTGTCTGTGTACATGAGGCAGTTGTAACATTGCCTCAAGATTCCCATATTCACCAGCTGGACCGGACAGGAGATTGACAACTGACCTTTGGACATGCTAGAATAATATTGGGAATTCCTTTATAATTGAAAACAAGGGCCAATGGGGAGCGAGGGTGTAGTGCTTTTAATTTTTAGTGCTGACTTATAATTGCTTTAGTGAGCAAGTGCCAGGTAACAAGTGCAATGTGTTACAGGTAACTTAAATGCAAAATCAACAAACAGTAACTTTCTTTCAAGCGAAGCAAGGAAATAAGTACAGTAAGCAATGCAGATATCACTAGGGATCCACAGAAGCACTGAGAAGCCGCGTTTTAGGTGGAATTAGCATTCCAGGGAAATAACAAGCATACAAACAAAGCTAGATTCAGCAGGCCTGGATCTAGTCTATGCTACAGCAAACACGGTGTACCAATTTCAGTAAGATACAGTTCAAATATTCAGGCACTATAAACCTTTAACCAGAAATTCCCAGCTCAGAAGGGCAGAGTCCAGCCTCTCCTCCCACAAGAGTGCAGACCACAAACCTTCTTAATGTAAAATAACTGGCCTGAAGCCCAAGTGCTTAAACCAGAGCTAATAGACTTTAAGAATAACAGACACTGAGCTCTCAATCAGCAGTTCCCAACTTAGAAGGATGAAAGCTACCTGTCCTGCCACCACAGTGCATGCCACAAACCTTCCTAATGTAGAACAACTGGTCTGAAGCCCAAGTGCTTAATCCAAAAGACTTAGAATGATAGCTACACTTTAACCAAGTTACTACCAAGCAGTAATAAATACAACTGAATACTGGATTAGTGCTCAAGTTATACAAACAAAGCTAGATTCAGCAGGCCTGGATCTAGTCTATGCTACAGCAAACAAGGTGTACCAATTTCAGTAAGAAGAAATTCAGATATGCATGCACTATAAGCCTTCAACCAGAAATTCCCAGCTCAGAAGGGCAGAGTCCAGCCTCTCCTCCCACAAGAGTGCAGACCACGAAACCCTCTTAATGTAAAATAACTGGCCTGAAAGCCCAAGTGCTTAAACCAGAATTAATATACTTTTAGAATAACAGACACTGAGCCCTCAATCAGCAGTTCCCAACTTAGAAGGATGTAAGCTACCTGTTCTGCCACTACAGTGCAGACCACAAACCCTCTCAATGTAAAACAACTGGTCTGAAGCCCAAGTGTTTAAACTAAAAGGCTTAGAATGAGTTACACCAATCAGTAATAAATACAATTGAGAACTTTTAAGATGACGCAAAAGCAAAATAAAGTAGGACGAAACACAAGTACAGTAATTTTTTTTTTTTTTTTTTTTTTTTTTTTTTAGAAAAGTAGCAAAAGCAGTAGTAAATACAATTCTCATGCAGTGCAAGCTGGCACACTTGAATATGTAGCAATATTAGTCCACACACAGTTTGAAAAAATGTAATTAAATTTAAAAGGACTAAAAGCAAGTGCAGAAAGGGTTTATTAGGTAGAATGCGGTAAAGAGATGTCCTGGGGGAGTGTCTTAGATCAAATCTACAGTGGGACAGGCACTGCAAAAGCCACTAAATTTAAACTACAACCAAGAATAGGGAGGGGGGGTGGGGGAACAGTTTCAACACAGATGTAAAGAATGTGCAAATTATAAAAAAAATCTGAACTTGTAAAGTGAGTTAAAGCAAGTAAACATGCAGTACTGTGTATCACCATTTCTAACCATTAGTTAATGTTGTGGTATACCCAGATTAAGAGTCAATCTTGTGGTCTGCTCATTAACAGAAGTCCTAGACAGCTATCCATGTATGTAAATGCAAGATTTGAAACAACATAAATCAGTAAGGTATAAAAGGAGATGGTGCACTGATAATTTATTTTTTCAAATAAAATGGTCAGTATTACTGTAGTCACTGCTTGTGGGTTCTAATCTCACACCAGCCAACTGAGAAATTGTGCAGTGTTCAATACTGTTTTAGCATTTCATCAATATATGTTGTGGAATACCCAGATTAAACATCAATGTTGTAGTCTGCTCATTGTCTTAAATATACTGTAGCTTGCAGTCAAAAATTAATAGGATAAATTTGTAAGTTAACAAAAGTCCTAGACAGCTACCAATGTGTGTAAATGCAAAATTTGAAACAACATGAATCAATAAAGTGTAAATGGAGATTCTGCTGTGATAATTCACTTTTTTCAAATAAAATGTTCAGTATTACTGTAGTCACTGCTTGTGGGTCTTTATCACACACTATCCAACTGAGAAATTGTGCAGCTTTCAATACTGTTTATCATGTCATAAATAAAACATAACCATGCTTGCATGTGATGTGCACACCCATAGACATGTGCCATGACTGTCCAGCTGTGTAATCAGTGTTCATGAACATACCTTTCAACTGTCATCATTTCTGCAGAATGTACTGAATATGTATGGCTTTATAATGATGTATTTCTGTACCAGAGTCCCCGTTAAATTCCTATTTTTCAATTAATCTTTTAGCAGATTTGCTGTGTGATGTGGCGCAATGTGTAGCTAATATGCTAATAGATGTACAGTAAGTGAGGTATGTAACAGCAGGTAAGTATGCAATTATATCTACAACATGTAAAAATACACATGCTATAACAGTGACTCTATAGTTCAATCTGTTAAAATGTTTGAAAACATTATTTTTTGGTCCACATGGTCCTGGGTTCAAATACAGCTGTATCTAGCATTTAAAATACATGCATGTGAACATCACCATTATAAACTGTGATATGTATGACTGACTCATCACCTATTTTTCTACCCAAAGCAGTACAGATAGAATGTCTGCTTCTAAATAATGGAAGTCAAAGGCCTACAGATATGATCACATTTCAACTATTCCCATTATGACCCTAGAAAGTGCATAGAATGTCAGGTTATACATTAGCATGAATACCCAGTGGATTTGGAAGTATACCATTCAAATGTGGCCCAGTAATATCAGACAACAGTCCACAATGATTTGCTAGTGATATTACAGACAACCACAGCTGCACAAATAACATACATAGATGGAGGTTGTGCTAGAAGCAAAGGTTGCCAGCACACACATTCCAGATGACTACCATAACATAACACATAACTTGGCAGTTGTCCAACTGGTTGACATAATGGATGATGTATCCCATACCTAGGACTAGGACAATCCAAGCATGTTGCCTTTTACTCTTTTCATCATACCTTTGGCTAACATACTTAACTTAAACACATACCTTAATTTCAAGTGGGATGAGTTCCCTCAATCTGGGTCTGGCTGTTCATCAAGGTTGCCACAGGTCCCATAGTTACTCTTAAGTGCTGTCATCCTGCACAGTCTTCAGCCTCTCTATGCCTATTGCCTGCAGCAGTAGCAGCAGCAGCTTCAGCCTGTAGTATGCACATCTGTATGTAAAAAGTAGTTGCTATGAACATTCTCTCTGTTCTGATGTATCTGAACCCCAGTAATTTCCACCCCAACATATGAGAAAGGGAATGGAATCTATGTTGAGGTCTTATATCTTTTTGAGGAGTTATATCTTTTTGAGTAGTTGCATGAGATTGGCTAATTATACCGCAAATTAGCTGTGTAGGCTGCCTGTAGCATTTCTGAACCATAGATTGGTTCAGGTAATCACCTGCTAATGAGAACCATCTTAAAAAGGCAAAGTTCTAACTAGGGTAACCAGTATGTCGAGAGTTAGTTTGTATGGCTAACTTGTTGACACATTACTTAAAGAGCAGTATCTTTCAACAGAGGAGTATTGTACTCCATCAGGTATGTAACCATTTTGTTTCAAACATGATGCATATGTTTGAATATACTTAGGGAGAATGGAGATTTACATCAGTAAGCTTTTGTTAGAACTATACTGTGATTGGGGTCCAGTGCATTGGAGTTAGTAAAGTCAAAGAATCTTTGGGAAAGTGAGTTATAGCATGAGTAATTTACCCGGTAAATGGATGGTTAGTTAAAGTCACCCAAAGCCAAGGTGTTCAGGTGTATCTTGATAGACTCAAGTAGATCCAAATTGGCAGAGTCGTGTCCTGATTCACAGACGAGGTCCTGTAGCTGGCAATGACTTAAATAGGTGTCCTAACAGCAGTTAATTGTACCTGAAGTATCTCAGGGAATCCTTCTGTTTAACCAATCTGGAGGTGTATTTATCTGTAATGAATATTGATACACTGCCTCCTTTAGTTTTCATGCCTTCAGTTTGTTGTCTGAACATGTGGAAGGAGGTGTAGCTCAATATGGTTGCAGTGCTCTCCACAGCTGTGAACCAGGTCTCAGTGACTACACAAGTGTGTAAGTCTTCCAAGGTGAGGACTGCTTCCAGTGGGTTCAGTTTCATGTTAAGACACCTAGCATTTAGAAGCATAATCTTGTGGTTGTTTTTATATGGAGTTTTCATGTCTCACATTTTGTCCTTGAGACACCACCTAAAAAGGGCACTATGGGGGTGGCAAGACCCTTGGCTAGTAGTCAATATCCCAGGGGTGACAGATGAAGAACATCTCTGGCAAAGCATTGAGGTCTGTCAATCATGTCATCCCAGGTTGACAGATACTGTATCCCCTTAGAATGATACCAGAAACTAAGGTAATTATTGAGGTCAGTCATTTTCTGTTTGTATTAAGGCATCATCCTAGGTGAAGGTAAAATGCTGCTTAAGGCTAGGGGCATACATGCCTGAGACACATAGTCCAAGAGTTCAATCATGTCTCTTTTCATATAGTCAAGAGAGGTGTGTCTCAAGTCATTCACACCAACATAGACTATGACAGAGTCACAACAGTACCTGTTTTTGGGATACATGAGTGCATGTGTAATATGGCAGATCCTGGCACCTGAAAGACAGTGGACCATGAGCTTCCCCTTATTCAGCCTGATGAGAGGGACATTTGTGTCTTTCACAATGGAATCACCTATGACTAATATTTTTCTTTTAGTGTTTTGTCTTAAGAGCTTGACAGGTGAGACACTGGTATGAGAACTATTACTTGTGCAATGTTCTGCAGTGGATGTGTTATGTGTGGCATGCTTATGTTTGTCTTTGGGAGGTCTCTGGTGTTTATTTATGTTTCTGGTGAGGGCTTCCGCATATATAGGCATGTGTGATATGGGTTTAGGAGAAATGGGAGGTGAGGTATGCATGGTGACAACTTGCTCATTGTCATATGTACTGACTGTTGTGTGAGAGAGAGAGCATGTATTCCAGGCTGTAAATATAGTTGCAGCTCTAACATATTGAGTTTGTGTTACTTGTAGAATGACATGACTGCGTGTATAACATGGTGGATCCTAGCTCCTGATAAGCAACTGACTGTGCCTTTCTCCTTACTCAGCTTGGTGAGAGGGACACCAGTGTGTCTCATAATGCAGTCTGTAATGACTAGAATTTTGGATTGTGTGTTGGCTTGCCTTATGAGTTTATAGGTTGGGCCTCCATGAGATGTAGCTCTATGTGTTGATATGTGCGTTGTTTTTATAGAGTGCATTTGGGGCTGCTGAGACTATTTGTTATCTGCACTTTGTCTATGAGGTCTTTTTGATTAATTAAGGTTATATTTCAGTGTCTCAACATACGTCTGCTTTGCATTTTGTGTGATGGGTGCAGCATTGTACTACTGACTACTGTACTGACATTAATGGTACTGTCATATGTGAGCTTTGACAATGAACTGGTTGTTGGTAAACATGAGGTGATTTCTGCATTTCCTCAGGATGCCCATATCCACCAAGGTGGTAACGATCACAGTGGGAAAGTTTATATCCATGGAAACACACCCTTTTTTATTGATTAAACAGTTGTATTGAGTATATCAATCAATGTCATGAGTATCGGTTTTGCAACTATGGGGACAGTGCTTGCCACTGCAGGCTAGTTGTCCTGTGTGCACCTTGGTATTGGACTAAATTCCATCATGCTTCCCCAGGAGAAATGTCACTCAAGATGTCTGAGTCTGTACAGAACAATGCCAAATACTGGAGGGGAAACTGATATGTACACCCTGAAATGGTAAGGATGGAGTATTTAGTCAGTTATTCTGAAATTAGAAACAAATCAGCAGTGCTTACTGAAAACAAAGAATTACCTTGTGAAGAATGCTAAAAGGGGAGTCTCATGAATGGCTACTGCCTGGCTACTACTACTGCTAGTCTCATCATGGTCACACTCTGCTGGGATACAATGCTCCTTTTCTTTTCCTCTCACCAGAAGCAAAATGTTTCTACCAATCCTAAGATAAGAAGCAGGTCACAGCCTGTTTGTTGATTCACACACTTGTCCCAGATGATGCAAAGGCCTATGGACTTGTTGTAGTCTTTTATGGGTAGATGCCTTGAATAGCAACCAGACCAATCAGTTCAGTTTTGCATGTATTATGCCTTGGGCTTTGAAGTTCCTAGGATTTGACTAGGTTACTGACCTGATGGTGATTCCAAGTATAGCTGCTGCATTAAAATATAATGTCAAATGTCAGGTGACATAGATGTCCAAGGTTGGGCTGTCAAGGTCCACAGTGGCAGTGATCCATGTTAGGTAACAGCTTCACAGCAATTCATGCAGCCTGCCCTTCAACAGGGTAATGGAGGTTATCTGCATGACATGGATGTGAGGTCTAGTGCATAGAAGTGGCCACCTTTGGGAGATGTTCCTGTCCCTCCAGCATGTCCTGCATATGTCATACTGTACATTTAGGCTCCTGGAACACAAAACTGTAGTCACATTTTATTTCACACAACATCCATTTGCTATCTGGTTGTTTGACAGGCATTGTAGCTTTGCAAAGCCAAAGAACTTATTGCAAAGTTGAACAAGTTTTCTGTGCATGCACAGACATCCACATCTTCACTGCAAAGAGTGCCTGCAGAGAGTATTTACAAAGCTGTGAATGCCAAGGGTGTAGCAGCATGACCCTTTCTTTGCTGGAGTTGTATATTGTCACATTTGTAGGTATGCTATTGCGACCCTGCCTAATAACAGGATTATGGTTCAGGAAAGTGCCATATGCATGGAAAGCAGCATACTCAATCCATCGTGTTATCCCACAATCTTGGGTACTATTTTACCTTAGAATGACACCATAAGGATAATGACATCTTACATATAACCATCTGTCAGGCAACTGCCTAACCATGGCTTGTTGTGATATATACACGAGAAATAATCTATTACTAATGGCATTAGCAGTGTCTGTTGAAGAGATGTGGACAGCATCCCCAACCCTCTACTCTTAGTCCACACAAACACAATGTGTGAGAGATGCAACTATATTAAGAACCTTGAATCCATGCTCTCCCACACACCAGTCAGTACATATGGCAATAAGTGGGTTGCCAGCATGCACACCTCACCTCCTACTCCACCTTAACCCACATCATACATACCTACATATTGAGGTCATTACCAGAAACATACCTAAAAAACAGAGACCTCCAAAACACAAACACTAGCATGCTACACATAATGCTTCCTCTGCAGAACACATTAGACATAATAGCCCATGCAGCAGTGTCTCCCCGGTCAAACCTCTAAGGCAAAACACA